>NW_008679672.1:22129-47909 GCF_000695815.1 Acanthisitta chloris | reverse complement strand
ACCGCCCGGCACGGCGAGCGCTGCCTCGGGGGCTCCGCTGGCCCGTCCTGCCCACTCTGCCCGGGGTGGGGCGAGGCAGTTGCGGAGGAGACAGCAGTGGGTGAAGGTATCCCCCGCGCAGGGACTGCCAGGCTGTCCCCGTGTCACCCAGCTCACCTCGAAGCTCGTCTGTCGTGACAGGGATAGCAGCAGAGAGAGGAGAGTTCAGCAGAAGCTCTTCCATCATCATGTGTGATATCCATGCACGATTTTGCAAAATTAGGTCTTTCTCTCCTACGTCAATAGGATTTTTCTTTCCTAACCCAAAGGTTATCTCCCCAAACCTACCAGGGCTCTGACTTGGTGGTCTTTTACCCAGGTACCACCTTTCACTCCACAGTGTATCAACCTTTGTAGTGTGAGTTGACCTGAATTCCTTGAGCTCAGACAAAGCACTGTCCCCCGGCCAACACGACACCAGCTGTGCCAAAGCAACAATGGAGAGACCATGTGTGGCACAAGTGTCAGAATCATGGAATCATAGAATCATAGAATCAGCCTGGCTGGAAGAGACCTCAAAGATCATTGAGTCCAACCCTACTGTCATTACTAGACCATGGCACTCAGTGCCACATCTAGGGCTAGAACAGCACGTCTAGAGAGGGACAATGAGTGGTTTATCACCCAATGTCTTACCACTCAATTAGGGTGGTAAGATGCTCAACAGGTTGCCCAGGGAGGCTGTGGATGTCCCAACAATGGCAGTGTTCAAAGCCAGGTCGGATAAAGCCTTGAGCAACCTGGTCTAGTGGGATGTGTCCCTGCCCATGGTGGGGATGGGGCGGGGTTTGGACTAGATCTTTAAGGTCTATTCCAACCTCTTAACATTCTGTGGTTCCTTTGTACTTCATGTGGACGTGGGGGCTCTGTCTCTGGTTCCACTTGGCAGAGCTCTGCACACTCAGGCACACTCTGTGCCTCTGAGAAGTGCTGGGAGGAGTGTGGGCACACTTTTGGGAGTGAAAAGCAATTACAAAGAAATCCCATGGTCACTCCATTGTTGCTTCTGCACATCCAGTGTTGTATGGGTTGGGGGTTTGACAGTGCTTTGTCTGAGTTCAAGGAATTCAGGTCAACTCACGTTGAAAGATGTAATTTTGCAAAATCATGCATGGATGTCATACATGATGATAGAAGAGCTTCAAGTCACAGCAGCAATGACACATTGATGTGTAGTGTAAACTAAAACTAACAATCATCTGCTAACTCTTTTTGTGTTCAGCTGTGGCAGTGCCTGTCAGAGCTCTTACTGCTGTACTAATGGTGGTACAAATGATATACTTCTTTAATTGGAAATAAAGTTCAGGGGTGAAATGTTCATCAAGACTATAGTATTGTTTCAGTGAAGATAGGATTTCACTTTGGTGTCATTGCAGCTCTTTTCTGAAGCTTTGAGGACACACTAATGTGTATTTTGTTGTGTTAGTTCCTGTATGTTCTTTGTAACTATAACTTCTTCTGTAGTTTCTGTGATGTTTCTTGTTTAAATGACAGTGATGAAGATAATCTTTTGGACTGCAACAACCCAAAATTTCTTCTTGTTTAACTCATTTTTTGTGTAGAAAGGGCCTTAAAATTGCACTTGCATCATTTGAACTGGCTCTGAGAATGGATGATACACAGAAGAAAAATAGTATTATTTACAAATAGTTGAATTCAAATTTTATACCAGACTTCCTACAGTTACAGTATGTGTTAGTGTTCACTCTAACACCTGCATGGGTGTCAACCCACCCCAAATCCTCTTCACTTACTCTGCCATATTACTGCTACAGTGCTGCTTATCCCTACTAAGAGTGGTTAGTATATCAGTGGCAAAACAGAGGCTCACATAATAACTTGAGATGTTAACCTATGGTCAAATACACACAGATATCTGGCACTTGCATGAATCTCTGATGATGTTTGTGAACTACAGGTGTGAGAAATTAAACCTCATGACACTGATCTGCAAGAATGCTTCTCAAAGAGAATTTATGCAGATACAGGTTCTGGTTGTTTCTCTGATCAGTCTTCCTCCTTGAACACAGGACTAAAAGGCACTTCCCAAATCCAGTCCCCTGCTGTTGAGACATTCTTAAACTTTTCAATCTCCCTCTTAAAACTAATTAGGTTATTTTCCTTATGTTATTCCCACTGTGAGGCTACACCATACTCTGAGCTCTGACAGCTAGACACTCTCTAGTTTCCAGTCTGAATGTATTCATAGCAGGTATAATCCCTTTTGTCCTTGTGCCAAACTCTTGCTTTCGTTTAGACACTTCATCTCCGTCTGTAGTGTTTAGCCTTGATGTCTTTGCAGAGTGCTGTCACATGCTGTCTTTTCCTTTGCTGTTTAGGTTGAAGAAGGCAGGTTCTTTTGCAGTCTTCCCTAACATAAGCACCTCAGGGACCCATCTCAGAGAATATTCCAGCTGGCATTAACCTGTTTTTCAGATGGATGACCTAAGTTACTCAGGTTGCTGTGTGACATACCAGTGTTTTAGAATAAAATATTGGCAAATCTTTCTCTTTAATATCTTTCTGGTACATTTTAGGGTAGTCTTTACCTTTTTCATCATTCTCTCACAGCAGTTACTAGTTTTGAAATCATTAGCAGCTAGCAGTGGATATACCTGTGAGCTTCATTTGCTGTAACATGCATTGAGTCAAACTTAGTGCTGCTGGGCTCCAGCTCTTCTGTCCTGGTTCTGTTTAGTACTGTGGAGTTTCACAAGTATTTAGAAGGAAGCCAAAAGATGACTACAAGATGAAAAAACTGCGAAACACCTTTCTGGGTTTACCTGTAGTTTCTCACTGCAAGAGTGGTAAGTCAGTGGATAGAGGATATCCTACCTGCATGCAGTTCTTATGGTGGTTCCAATGCTTTCTTTTGGTTTGAAATGAAGGCACACAGTGTGTTTAAGGTATATGTGATTTTGTTCCTGTGTTTTTTGATGCACACTGGATGAGATTTCTCCTTGGTATATCCTTAGATGGAAATATGGTGCTTATTTTTCTGTGTTCAGAAAAGGGTTGGTTTTGACAAAGAAGTAAGTTGTATTTTAGCATCTGTATGGAAAAGAATAACATTTTATGGTGGTCTAGAAACTTGAGTAATTGCTATTATCTGTTGGAATTTGTCTGGAAAAGTTGAAGCTTTTATACTTAGACGGTGACACTTCTATGTATAGAATATCCTTGCAGATGAATTATGTAAGGAGTATGTTTGAATAATGTCTGTGCTATGTGCTGTGTCCACAAGTGCTCACCCATTTGTTAGTACCTCTGTCAGCAGCAAATCTTGGTTCTCTCCTGTGGATGTAACTGTTTCACAAGGGACAGAAGATTCCCTGCTTTGAAGGGAGCTCTGCCAGGTTAAGCACTGATAACTACTCATAAAGGTCTTGAACTAGAAGTGACATTTGTGTCATCTTGTCTCATCTCCCTCTTTAGACAGCTGATTCATGAAATGTCAGTGTCAGCCCTTCAGTGCTTGGGGATGCTGGTACTGGTTTTTACTCCTTGTCTTCTCAAAAGTTTACTCTAATTTCCAATCTAAATTTGTTTGTGGAGATTTGTGGCTTTAGCTTTTTATGTTTCACCCTGTGTGCTTGCCATTAGATGTGCTATAAACAACAGTCTATGTTGTGTTTGTCTGGTTTATGTAATCATTTTTCTATTTTGCTGACCTTCTGAGAAGAAATGTACGTGACTATTTATTTTTTTCACAGTCCTCTAGATTGCAGTAGATTACAACCCCAGGTACACAAATGAGGAATCATCTCCTGAAATGAAAAGACAAATGGAAAAAGTGCAGGTTTTATGAACACAGGGTATGTTTATAGAATTCAAAGCTTACAGAATGTCATTGAGTTAGAGAACTGTGGTATTAATATAAATTGAATCATGATTTTTATCATCCTGGAGTTTTCTTTTGAATTTTTTCATTAATTCCACTGGGAATATTGATCTTCTGTCTGAAGAGTACACTAATTGCACTGGTTTAGTATCTTGTGGACGTATTATCTCAGAAGTCATGCCAGGCCCTATGTATGGCCTATGCTGTGCCCTTTCTTTTTGAGTGGCTGGAATTGTATCATAAAAAATGAGGTCTTAAAGAGGAACAGATCTCAGGGCTGGCTTTTGATAAGCTGATGATTTCTCCTGAAAACTGCAGGTGGGAATCTGTTACTGTTGCCAGTCTGATTGGTGTATGGAAGAGAAAAATGTTCTGCTCCTGGGCCTGATGTTATACAGTTTTATAGCAGCACTTAAATGTCTGAAACTTCAGAATGTCACCCATTTACTCGATAGACCCAAGTCAGTCTTTGCATCTTCATATTTCAGTTCCTTGTCTGTCAATCAGGACTGGTATGTCTGTCTGCTTAGATTTTACATTTCTGTAATAAAAAATGTACTCTTGTAACCCCTGGCCAAATGAGTCCCTCTGTTCTTGGCTGTGATTGCTCTGTTCCAGAAAAGCAGTATTAATTGTGAACTGATAATTTTTCATGAGGTTTGGGGGGTTAACTGTATAGGAGATTTAACACAAACCATGACGTAGTTTTGGAACTGAAGCCTATTCTTGGTCTGGCATCAGCAGATGCTGCTTCTGTGTTGATATTCCTCCATCCAGAGGTTACCACTGAGTTGAGCTGCTATGCTGCAGCTAAGTAACCTTTACATCACAGAAGAGTGATTCAGCAGTGTAAACAAACGCACTGAGGTAGTCCCACGGTTAAATAACAGATGGCAGAAACAGTTTTTCCTGACTGTTTTATGAGTGTTGACCGTCATGGTTTGGGGGAAATTGTTGCATCTACAAGAGAAAGACCTGTGTGCTGAAAAGCCATGTTTTTCTCCATGGTGTTTTCTACTGAAGTCAAACTATTTTGTGGGGAGATCTGCCAGAAAAGCTTAGCTCATGGGTTTGATCCAAATTAAGATGAATTTCCATGGGACCAGATGCAGAGCTGAATGGTGCCTCGTGTCTAATCAGCCACTGATGTGTGCATCTGCCTGCTACCTAACCTGGCCCGTGAGCTCCTCCAATGTGTACAGTGCTGCCAGTACCTATGTACTGGGCTTCACCTATTTAATCGTGCTTTTCCTCTTGGCTGAGGCTCAGGAGTTGGCAGTCTGGCTCCCCTCCATCTCGCTCTGGGTGTAGAGCTGGGCACTTTCCATTCTTGGCTGGCAGTTGGGACATTTGGCAGAGATCTCTGATCTGAGTAAATATGTGTGAGGGCATCTCTTTATTGCAGAGCTGTATGGCATTGCCTTCCCTAATCAATAATGAAAGAAAGATTCTAGGATGTGTGTAAATGTGTTGGGGATCAGAAGGTGAAGGATGTTGTTGTCATGAGCTGAGAAAGATGTCAGGGTTTTTGTGCATACTTTTCAAAGGCTGAGTTAAAACAGTAAGTCACTGGGGAGATATCCTAGTAAAACAGCTCTGTCTGTATACATAAAATTTCCAGCTCCTAGTCCATGCAGGTAGTGTTCGATGAACTGGTGATGAAAAGGAATTAGTTGGCTGGTAATTCATCTAAAAGATTGGCAGAGGATTTTACAGGCTTACACCAGAGCTGGCTGGAGACAATGATCTCTTTTCTCGAAGAATGCTGAGGTCCTGACGCCCAGCTCGTTGGAATGAAACCTGAATGCTTTTTAATTCTCTGTGAGAGATTTTTTCTTTCCCCTCTTTGGTTTTTGTTTTTAGGAAGGAACAAAATGTTTCATTGTGATTTTGTCAATTATTTTGATATAATGGATTAAAAGAGTAAATGTCTTCCAAATCCCAAAGCCTTTTAAAAGAAGAATTCCATTCAAAACACATCAGAGCTGTTTTCTTCCCTGAATTTTTGCTGAAATTTAATTTTAACCAAAAGTTTACACACTTCAATGGCAGCATGGGTTCCCTTGTAGCAATGATGTGCAGTGGAGTGCACAATGATATGCGCTGCAAACAGGATATTTTTTTTTGTCCAGTTATAGTTTATGCTATCCTGGAGGAGAAGGGGTTGGGGGGAGGTTTGTATCCATTTGGCAGCCTCATACTGTGCCAAAGCAGTGCAGAAAGGCCTGAGAGTGAATAAGAAACAAGAGAAGTATTTGGTTTCTAACTGCTCCTGGATGAGAGACCAGGATTCATCGATGCCTTACTGTAATTTTACAGTTCCACTGCATACTGTAATAGTACAGCAGGGAAAGAAAGTAGAGTTTAGTACAGTGCAACACAGCAGGCTTCAGAGAGGAGACTTACTCTTGACTCAAGGTTCTTGTGTCCAAGTCTCCTGATGTGACTGGAAGATACAGAGACTTAAATGGCAGCTATTGAGCTGCCCAGAAGTTCCTGTGGTTCTATTTCATCTTTCCTTTCTCTCTTTCTAGTCAGACAGAAATGAAACCTCTTGCCATCCACAGAAGCTGTAATGACTGGTGTGTCATTTATGGCTAGCATGGAAGCTCAGCAGCCTCCTGACATGCATTTGGGACCATTGTTGTCTCTGGTCAAGGTTCACTGACTTCCCTCTTAGAGCTAGAAAGGTGTGATGTTGTTTGAAAAGCAGCAAGTTCATCTGAAGTGATGGGTTTAGAGCTCTCCATAATCTCCAGCACCCAGGAGATACAAATCTACAAGGAAGAGTCTGGGCCTGGGACACCCATGGAACAAAATACTTCACTGGGAAACTGAAAGACCCTACAGTTCTCATCTCTGTGTTGCTGCTGGTCTGCAAAGTAGCCTTCAATAGCTTGCTTTTATTGCTTTTTTTACCCCAAATGTGTGATGAGGAAGATACTACATTAGATGCGCTTACTGAGGAATAGTCCTCTGTAATTGCTGGCAGTTTTATTTTCAAGAGTAACACTGATTATAGACTTTATTCTTTTGAAGATGTGGTTTGGTGCCACAAATTTGGAAGCATAGCTTATTGCTGAAAATGTTTTGGTTTTTATGCACTGCTGGATGTCTAAGTGTTTTATAGCAGCATGCTGTAGGTGGACACGAGGGCTTGGTGGCATCCCTCACTCTGCTCCCACCTGGGCACATCAAGAAGGTTCAGTTAGTAAATCAGGGAGTCTGACAGCTGGATTTAAGTGCTGAGGGTGGAGGAAACCGAGCAGTACAGGAGAAAGGAATTTTTTCATGCCGCATCTTCACAAACTCCATCAGCCCCAGGAGGAGTTACTCCACCTTATGGCAATGACTTTTCATGTGCCTCTGTAACCAAATAAAAGTTGCCAGTGGGAGCACTGTGAGTACAGGCTGTGTTTCAGTTAACCCTCCAGTCAGGCAGAATGATCCCAGTAGCATTAGCTACAGGCATTCCAGCGTTTAGATGTTCAGGTTGCCTGTGCAACTTTGCAGTACATGAAGGTGTGAGAATCTTAGGATAGGCAGACTCTGGATTTGGGTGTTGTGGGTTGTTTTTTAGAAGTGTCCATCACTCTCCATTACCCATAGGAAATCTGGCTTGTTACCAGGCAGTGTGACAATTGCCATGTGCTTTCCCAAATCAGGGGAAATATGTGATCTCTCACACCACTATTTGCACAAGTACACAGGTGAACGCTATACTATGTGGAGCTTGCTTCCCTTGAGACTGTGTGTCCAGCCACCCTCATCCTAGTGCTGTTGTTGGCTCTTCTCCACTTTACTCCCTATCTAGGCTGTTTACAATGTGTTTGACTGGTTTAAAAACAACTATATCACTGGGTGCCTCCTTCAGCACGTAACAAGAAACCTTTGACCACAGTGCTGGGGAATAAGAAGCAGAATGGCTTTGAAAGTTAATGTCCTGCCAACAACCAGCCTTGCAGCAATGGGTTAAGTGGGACCATCCCTTTAGACTGTCACTCACAAGACTTTTTTTTTTTCTTTTTTTTTGAGTTGATCTGCTAGGATTTTTCCCTCTCCTCCCTCCCCTTCTTCTTCTCTCCTTCTTCCTTTCTCTTTATTCTTTTCCTCAGGTCTCTTGATTTCATGCTGGCTTTCTAAATTGAGGATAAAGTTAATTCACTGCACAATGCCGCAGCTGGAATGAAACATGGCCAGTCGCCCGTGTGGAGGGGAGGGCTCCATGCTGGCTGGGGGTGGCTTGTTGCATCTCCTAAGGCCACTACAGGCTGTCACTGATTTATTGATAGTGCTTCTAGCAACAAAGCAAAAAGTTAACTAATTATGAACATATGGTTCAGCTCATGCTTGACTCAGCAGCCACCTTTTTAGCCTGGAGCTGCCTAGGTGTTCAGAAGCAGGAGAAGAGGAAAGTTTTGGGTGGAAGGTGTGGTCCAAAGTCCCACTGACAAGCCAGAGGGAGACTTGATTGATCTTAATGTATTCTTTTTGTTAGGAGGCAGCATGCTGCTGTCAGGAACAGCTTGGTAATAACAGATTTGTGGCCTCTAAGTCCTTGTGGTTATAGCCAGCGTGCGACACTCCTTGCATGCTCTGTACTTAATTGGTCTCAATGGTGGGGTCTGAAATGAGACGGTAGTTCAAGGTGCAACACATGCTATACCTGAAATTGCAGCCTGTGAGCTGCTGCACAGATGTCAGCTTTTCACCAGTGGGCTTACCACTGGGGACCCGGAGGGTCCGTACAGAAAGGGACAAGAGGTGTCTGAGAGGACCCTGCAGACTTTCAGTGCCTAATATGGAATTAATTAGAGAAAAACTTAGAGAGAGAGAGTGTGTGTGTGTGTGACTGGTAGAGGAACAACAAGGGAGGTGCAAAGAACTTGTTAAGAAGTTAATCAAGGTGGATTGCAATTTTATCTGCATTGAGTGGTCAGCATGCATAGTCTGGACACAGGAGAGTATTTAATGGGAATTGATACCAGTTAGAGGGGGGAGGAGGGTGTCTCTGTCCATCTGTTGGCCTTTCACAAGTGAATGGGTCTATGCCACAGGATTCAAACCAGTGTAGTTAGAGACTTTTCTCATGGGTGTACATGATCTGCAGGAAGAGTAAGTTTATTGCTGTCTAGACTTTTAAAACAATTTTAGGGTTCTTAGAGTTTGCTTAACTGGAAATGCTGAGCATGGAAAGACTGCAATTTTAATAATAGGCAGCAGAAATCATCCAGGGATGGATGATTTGACACAGCCAACAAATGGGTTATTTTATGACTGCCAAGACAAAGCAAAAGTGGGCAGAGAGGGTTATCTGTATGCTGGGATGCATTAGCAAGGCCACAGTCAGCAGGCTGAGGGAGATGGTTAGTAACCTTTACTTGGCACTGGTGAAGCTTTGTCTCAGGTACTACTTGTGGTTTTGGTCTTCACAGTGCAAGGAACCTATCGACAAGCTGGAGAATTGAGCAAGAGGACCACTAAACTGGCCAGGAGGCTGAAGTGTATGAGGGTGAGGGAGCTGGGTTTGCTTAGCTTGGAGAAGAGGACTCAGGGAATTTGATGACAGTCTTCCACTGCCATGGGAGCGTATAGAGAAGACAGAGATCAGACCTGGACAGTGAAAGGACTTGAAACGTTCAGAAGCTGGGACAAGTTATATTTCACTAGTTTCAAGAGGAGGGTAAAAAAAAAGAAAACCCAAATACGATAAGCTAGAATGGCTATGGAATTGCCATTTCTGGGTTTTTTCATAACTTGCCTGGACCAAGTCCTGAGCAGTGTGTCCTAAATTTGGAAAGGATTCTTAATTTTCCTATGACCAGGCTGGAGCTGGAGCACAGCCCAGGGCCTGGGACAGAAGCACGTGGCCCACGTTCTGTCATGTGCTGCTGTGCTGACTGGCTCATGGCTCTAGTGTCATACCATGATGTACATGGTAATTATCATTGTTGCTCCCATAATGTAATGAGTTAGAACAGTTAATTAGTGGGTAAAGTCGATCTGTACCCAACAGTTTGGAATATAATTCCTCCAGATACAGCAATACTTTTCTTAGCAGAAGCTGTGCTTTGAGCTATGGTTAGTCAGTTAGAGCAGAAATTATTTTTGAGGCTACAGAAGTGACTGTACCTCAGCTATTTTTTATCTTCTGTGAGATGATGCTGCAGATGAGTCGGGGTCCAGAATGTGAGAGGTTGCTGTGAGACCTCATGCTGCAGCTGAAGATGGTTTGAGTTCACCTTGCTGACTGCAATTCTGCAGGCTGGAAGCACAGATGTACTACAGGTTCAGGGTATTGACATGTTCATCTCTTGTTAACAACACCTAGAGGAGGAGGAGGGATACACTCTCGGGCTATTAAAGTTGCTCTTATAGTGTATCTCTGACCAAAGTCTTGCTTTGTGTTTGCCTGTGGGGACCTTCTCTGGATGAAAGATTTACCTGTTAAGTAACCAAGTAGAAATAGTCACTACTTATTGATATCCCAATGTCAGCATCTCTGTTGTAATGTATACATTAGAAAAAAGCTCTGAGTCTAAATGTTCCAGCTTAAAATCTCTATAAATTCTTACTTGTATCACTCTAATAGCATGAGAGAGAAATTTGAAGGAATAGGCATTTAATCCTAGTGGAATACCATATAAGCATGTCTGCATGGTGCAAAGAAGCTTTGGAGGAAATAATCAGGATTTGGTGCTTTCCTGTTTCTCTTGGGATCCATCTCTGCTCTGTCCTTCACCCAGTGAAGATCTTTCCAGTGGAGACCTTCTGGAGCAAGTGTGGTCATTCTTCACTGAGAAAAACAGTCGCTGCTTTGGTTTGTAGTAAGTGCAGTTTATTTAAAAAGATGAGACCATGTTTAGGAAAATTCAAATGGGCTCAGACTTGAAAGTGTTTGGATCAGCTTGTGGTTTTCCTAACCAGGAATGGGAGCTGGGGCTGAAGATTAGGATTTAGATCATGACTCAAAATACAGTAAACACTCAGGAACACATGAATTTGAAGTCCTATTTCAGACTCGCTGCAAGGGAGATCTCCTAGATGCCAAGTTGCTTCAAGGCAGACCTGTATCTGAGCAGGAGCACTTAATTGCTTTAGCTGGTGCCAAATGGAAATTGGGTAGCAGTGATCATAGTTTTCTGGACACCTTATTTTCTCTGGAGTGGGCCAAAAAGTGGAAAAAACCCCCAAGCAGAACTCCTAGTGCCAATGAAGGGAAACCAGCACTTAGAGATCAAAGGCAGATCTCTGTAGTGAGTCCCTGCAAATTGAAAACCTGTGTTCTCTGCAAGTAACATCGTGTTGCTGCTCGAATGTATGGGGGACTGGGAGCTTCTTTACTATGTATTGGTAAAATGACTTGTTTCCTGGTGCAGAAGTTGTAACACCTGTAGTTTTATACTCAAAAGCCTATTTTTTTCTCTGAAAGAGCTCTACATCACTAGGGTCAAACTCTTCAGGTATGTTTCAACATGGAATTCAGTGATATATCCCCATCTGCTAATTTCCTTTGGCTTCTCAGCTGAAACTGGGATCCATGTCATGATGCTCCTGTTTCAATACCAATTACTGCTCCCTTTCCCAAGAAATGCAGATGTAGCCATTAGGATGACTTGCATCCTGCTGCAAGCAATATGTCTGATCTTTAACCTACAAAGGTATTGTTTAAAGGACTCTGAAGATTTTGAACAAACTGGCCTGGCAGGGGGACTTTCAACTTCCCCTCCTTTATGGGCACAACAGCCTGTGTTTGTAAACAGAGCCTTACAGGAGTAGTGGGAGCCATTGGAGGACTGTCAGCTGGTTAATTGGATGTCAGCTCCCTGCTGGGGACGGGGGCTAATGAGTCATCTTGCATAAAGAGAATGGCCCAGAGAGTAAGGCAAAGAATTGGACAGCAATAATCACATCGACAGAGAAGCGCAGAGCCTGCCTGTTGGGATAAAGGCAGAGCAGCATTTGGGGACAGAGGGCTTCCCTGTGTGGATTTCCTTAAACAGAGAGTAAGTAGGTTCTGAATTTGTAAAGTTGAGCTACTGTTACTGGTGCATGTGTTTAAACATGTGCTAATATGCATGGGCAATGGTCTAGTATACAGTATAAGCACATTCAGTAGAGGTTTTGGTGGTCTTCATCTTTTGAAAAATACCTAAGGAAAGAAATAGAAAGGATATGTTAATGGATAGTTTAATGCTGGAAAGAGCAAGAAGGAATCATAGAATGAACACTGCAATCACTACTTCAAATTAGGAAGTTCATTTTTTCTTGTGAAAGCGTAAGTCAAAGATTATGTACTTTTTGGTGAAAATTGCCTTCTAAAACAATGGGGGTTTTTCCCCTTGAGAATCTAACATTAACCTTCTAAAACAATGGGGGTTTTTCCCCATGAGAATCTAACATTAAAAAAAAAAACCCTTGAAGTTTTTTGGAGGTTAGCATTTTGTACATAAGTTCATTTTATTTCAAAGAATATTTTGATTTGAAAATATTTATCAGTGTAGTTACATAGATAAATAGAGGGATTTTATTTATATCTTTTTCAAGAGGAGAAATATATGAGAAAGATAGGATATTGGTATTGAGTGCTAGAATAAGAGCATATGATCCCATTCAAAACTATTTTTGCCAAAGGAAAAGCTAATAAGAGAGAAATAGCCAGACACACAAAGAAAGATGACATAAATGTTAAAAGAATCTCAGAAAGGATGGCTGTAAGAAATACTGGGAAGACATTAGGCCTGTCTGTATGCTCTAAAATGAGCTGTTCTTTACCTAAACTGTGCCTGATGGGTGTTCACCTAGCCAGCTCTTAAAAAAAGAGAAGAATGGAAGTTCCCTTGCCAACTAATCCCAGCATTCCACTGTTCTTACTTCTTGATATTTAATTTAAACTATCCTTGTTGTAATTCAAGTTCATTGCTTTGTGTCCTGCAGTCTTTGAACATGAAATTTGTTTCATTGCCTCTTTCAGCAGCATTTTCTGTATTTGATACTTTCCTTAAATCTTCTTTAGAGGAAAGACCATATTTTCTTCTTCTTTTCATGGTTACTAATTGTTCTAGTGTCTCCTCACAGGACTTTCTCTATTTGCTATTCATTATTTCCCAAACAACCACAGAAAGGTGGATGAGGAGGGAAGGTAAAACAGGACCTGCTGTGAAGAGAGTTTGTTAGCCAAGAGTACTTCTGTAGATAGGAGCTACCTGCTGATCGGAGTGCCAGGGAAGTGGAGACAGTGCTGACCTGCTGTGAAGAGAGTTTGTTAGCCAGGAGTACTTCTGTAGATGGGAGCTACCTGCTGATTGGAGTGCCAGGGAAGTGGAGACAGTGATAGATATAGCCAAGCCACAATTGTCATCCTAAAGTTTGAACACATCTCAGTCATGTGTGGCCCACCCTCATCTTGTCCTCTGTAGCACATAAGTAGTGTGCACCCTGATCCTATTATAACTCATGGCAGTAGCACCAGGAAGACTCGTATGCCTCAGTGCTCTCAAGTCATTCAAAAATGGCAATTCATATGGCTGGCAGCCAACAGATTAAGTGAGGTATTGGCTCCTCTCCCAATTTATGCAACATGCTGGATTTTATCAGGGCTTCTCTAAGGCTTTTGTTATATGTAAAAAAGCAAATGGACAAAATGGTGTTTCCCTTGGTCAACGTCCATCGTTAGAGTCTGAACCTGGTATGAAACAGTTAAGGAAATGCTTCTAGTTTCTAGAAATGCTTAAATATTGCATAGTGGCCAGGAACTATAGGACCTCATGGATAAGGAAACTCTTGTTTTGAAGGTTATAGATCCCTCAGTAGCTGTGACATTCATAGGAACTCCTGTCTGCCCTAGACTCCCCGTTGTGCCTTCTAATACAGTGGCTGTTTTGGAGATAAAGGTTTCTAATCAGCCAATATGTGCAAGAAAGAAGACAACTAGCAGAGATCTGGAGGGACAGTGTGGTTCCAGTTACCCAAGGGAGGATAAAACACTGTCACCTCCTTCCAGAGCAGGAGTCACATTAGCTGGATAGCATGGTGTATTTACCTGGCTGCTGATTCTTATGCCAGATCTGATCTGTGGAGTAAAATCAAAAAGCTGTCAATCCAGCACCAAATTAAAACAGAATCATGAGAATTAACAGGCTTTATAAATGCAGGTTAAGCACACTGTAAGCACACTGTAATTACAGTCAGCTGCCTGGCTAGTGCAATCCAGTAGCACTGGGCTTAGGAATTAAGTTGAATATACAATTAATAGGAGCTTATATTAAAGGCATTAGTAGAGTTACAAAAGCTTTGTAACAACAGTGTGACCCAGCCTTGGACAGAGACAATGAGGTTTTGTGTGCTATAATTAGCACACACAAAACCTCCCCATTAACTTGACAGTTTTCCATTTGCTCTTTAAAGAACTGAGCAGCGCAAAGCACCCTCAGCTCATCAGAGAAGGGAACTGTGCAGTCAGTATGGGAGTGTTGGGGATCTAGAAGTTTCTTTCCTTTTGGGTGGTGCCATCTGGTCAGCTGAGACACCTGATGAAATAACTTACCTACAAGGTCAAACTCTGCTCCCACACTGACTCTGCATGCCTGAGTTGCTCCTGGCCCTCTGGAGAGCTGCTTCTCCTTTTTCTCCCCTTGCTCACCTGAAACAGGTGGATCTCAGTCTAGAGAAATATTTTGACCTGTTGCAGGACCTGATAGTAAAGGGAGGGAAATGCAGGAGGGAAAGAATTTTCTCATATGTGAACTAAAGTATTAGAAGAAATCACATGTTGAATTCAAGACCAGTATGGCTGTACTTCTGGTCTGTGACAGCTGGAATCTTTCAGGTCACTCTGCAGGGCTAGGATAGAGCTGGAGAAAGATTGTGTGAATTAAAGGTATCAAGTTATAGAGGTGTGTGTAGGAACAGATTTATGTAGGACATCTGACCCTGCAGAAGGAGAGAAAAGCAAAACTTGAGGACCAATGGAAAACCCTATTGAGGCAAAGAATATTCAGCAGCAGTTTATTTGCTCTGAGTCCCACATGAGGCTTAAAATTCAGATGACTTAAGGTGCTCCCAAAAGACTATATGTCATCAGTGTAACTAAGATGGAGTCTGATGGTTAAGGATGAGGAAAAAGATTTGTGTTCAGCTTCAGCTCAGACAGTGTGTAGCTGTGTTATTTAGCTCCTGAGGTACTCCACTCATGAGATTTGCATCAGTAGTGCTGCTGATCTTTGGGACAGGGCTGGCAGTGTGTGCAGACCTGTGGCAGCGAAGGACAAGGCAATGCCCTGTAGTTGCTAGGATTTAGAGCATACAGACCTCAGATCTTCTCCATTCATTCACTAAGGAGTGATTTCTCCTCTTGCATTTCACTAGGATACTTGTGCTAAGATTTTTTCCCACTAAGCAGGATTTCCCTTCTTGAGAGATGGCTGAGATGCAGTTAAATGCCTGACAAAGTGTTTCTGTGTTAGGACAAGTACCTCTGAAATTTGGTAGCCAAATACTACTAGATGATCCATAGGGTAGCACACACAGCTTCTGCCTAACTGTTGTATCTTTATTCTTCTGATTTGCTGGATGCAAAAATACAGTCAATTTCTTACTAGAGGACTCTCATGGAAGAACCTCTTCTGAGACTATTTCACACTTGGCATGCCTTGTTCTTCCCCTTAAGATTTCACTGATGCCTAATGCTCCTCTAAAGCCTCTCTGTATTCTCAAGAAAAGCTCTTCTCTGTCCTTTTTGCTGTCATCCTACAGTTTTGGGGACAGGTATTAATCTAATGGAATGTGATTTCTGTCAAATGTTTCCTTCTGCATGACTGTGTGTGGACCTGAACAGCATTGTAGTGCTCACCTGAGACTGAAAAATCTATTTGGAGGGGTCAGGTACCTACCTCACAGATAAGGTGACACTGCGTTTCCTATTTAAAAAACCAGTTGCCTTTTCACTCACATTTCAACATTTTGTCACTTGCAGAAAAAAATTTTGTATTTCCAAGTGGCTGCAAAGAATATCAGTCATTGCTTAGAAATAATTCCATACTGCTTCCTTTCTTTTCTATTATCTATGCAGTCTGTGCTGGAGCTTTTTATCGAGCACACATTGCTGGTGGCTCTGGCTTTCCTGTAGTGCGCTAATATGTAATACAAATGACATCTGTCATGTTTGATTTGTTCTGGTGCTTAAGCCTGGAGAAGAATAGCTCTCAGTTATGATGGGAAGTTTTGAGTCTCTCCCTCTGTGTTGAACTGCCTTGCAATTTGTTACGGTCAGTAAAGAGGGCTGCTCTTTGCTGAGGCTAAAATAGAAGTCCTACTAGTGCACTAATCGCTAGCAGTAAATACAAAGGCAACACTTCTAGAAGATCCTGAGCTTGAAATTCCTCATGACTAAAAAGTATATGGCTGAAGCATTGCCCTGCTCTTGCATTCTTTCCTGGACATCCTCTACGAGCTTCAGAAGAAGGCAGGTTGTAGAGCTAAATGGTCCATTGGTACTGCTGTATCTACACATTCATAAAGATTAATTTATTACCATTCACCCCCTCAAAAAGAGGGTAGATTATCCAGCTGTGTGATGTTGTGTTGCTTAATTTGTCCAATGTTTGCCATGTCTCATCATAAAGGTGGTGATAGTTGAAGGGTTAATATTATCTGGGGTTATGCCAGTGATGAGTTAAAAAAATGACTAAAAATAAAACATTCCAACCTAGACAATTGTTTGCTGTCTTATTGTCATCTTGAACAGTGAAAAACTTTAGGGCATCAAAATTCTTATTGGGTGACATTTTCAAAATTAAATTAGAAAGTTAATTAGATTTGCTGCTTCTTTTGGTCTTCCCTACAGATCTGCTCCAGGTTGTCTTAGGCTATGTCTCTGTGCCACCTGGTTCTTGGTGATCTGTCATGTTGCTCCCTGCCCAGTATCACTAGGGATGCAGAGGCTTTCTCCTGTGCTGTTCTTATGACCTGCAACTTGCCACATTATTTTTTTCCCTTTTAAAAGAATTTCTTTCATTGTCTGAACCTCTCAGTTTCTGCTAATTCTGCCTTTTTAATTTCATGTTGACATAATTAATAATTTTATAGAACTATGTGGCAGGCAGTTTGCATGAAGCATATGCAAATAAATTATTCTTGTTTTGCTTAGAATTGCAGAGAAAGCAATGTTTGTTGAGTTATACTCTGATGTGTGTGCACATTTTAAAAGTGTATGTTTTTGATCTGTATGTATGGACACAGGCATATACATCCAATCTGGTTTATCACACACTTGTGTGCACTCCTGTTGTGTACCCCAAGCCCAGATAGATTTCATACACATGGTCTGACTGTCTGATTGTTGCTATTATGCTTCAGAGTATGTTTTCAAAAATAATTTCCTGCCACATTCCTGACTGTATTTGTAGGCTGAGTTTATCCTCTTCCCTGCTGCTCCATGATCTGCCCCTAGGTTACTAACAACCCCAACAGACAGCCTGGCTCATGCGACCTGCTGCTTACACACAGATTAACTCACTACCAGCCATATGGACTACCAACTTCACAAATTCCTCTCCTTTTGCTTTCTGCTCACAGTGGAGTTAATGGACAGTTTGCTGGTAAAGAAAATGTAAAACAAAACCCCAAACCTGTGACATAATCACCTGGGTTTAACACAACTGGCCCCTCCATCTGCTTTTACACTGGGATTTGTGCATCTGAGGCAGAGTATGGTGCTGTGTGCATTGCAGGTTCGTGCTGGGCACTTCCCCTTGTTGCATAGGTACTTGTTTACAATGCAGTGGAATTAGACATAGGCATTATGCATATATTGCATGCACATAACTGTATATTCTCGAAAAGATCCCCTTTGTTTCATTGGACTTTAATTAGTAGTGACTCTCATGGTCATTTCCTAAGCGTTATTAGACTGGCAGACCATGTTTCAAGGTGATTTCCACACTGATCTTACAAGATACATATTTGGGAAGAGTGCATGAAGGGCCAGGAACCCAGAGATTTTTCAGAAGGTTAAGATGCTGTGACATAAAGAAGTGGGCTGTGAGAAGATCTGTGTTGTTTCTAGTTTTGCATCTCCAGATTTCTTCAAAAATGGAACCCTATAATGCCAAGTGCTGATTTTAGGGTGCCCTTTCTAAGTATTATTTCCAACCTGTATCTTAGATGCAGGGAGCCAGGATGTTCATGAATTACTGGGCTGGGTCTTGGAAGTGCTCAAGGCCAACATTAGCATGCATTAGTGGTGTGCTCTGCCCTGACCCTGTGCCTGGACCTGTTATGCCTATGGATCCTGTCCAGGCTGAGTCCTGACTGACTCTGATTGGGCTTCGTGCCACATGGGGCAGACAAGGACATCCAAAAGAGCTGGTAGCATTAGTCTGTGCTCTCAGAGACATGCTGCTGTCTGAGATGCAACTGAAACTGCCTTAAGACACCTCAGGCAATCACTAGTAACAAAATACCCTTTTGTCACCGACACACTCTTGTATTTAAGACTTAAATTACAGGCACACCACATCCAATCACTTGTGAATTGTAGTTTACCTTGGCAGTTTGTAGCATAGGTTTATCTGCAGTGTGTGCATTCATGTACAGGTAACCCAATGCCTATGTCAGATTACCATCTTTATAACTGTTACTTGGATATTTTTGGGGGGGCAAAAGTTAGATCCTTAATTTAAACCTGGAGTTGAGACTGACTTTGCATCCTAGATTGCAAGCATTAGCTTATACAGTTTGTGTTCCTCTGGTAAAGGACAAAATGGTTATGGAAAGAGGACTTCAGTTAGCCCATTGATATGCAACAACATAACTGGTGAAATGGCTGTGACAGTTCCAGCAGTGATGGGTTTATGAATGTGTACTTTCCTAAGTGCTTTTGGAGGGGTTTATTCTTTCAGTATCTTGGCAAGTAAGAAATTTAAAGCTTTAGGAAGAATTAAGTGAAAGATATAATATAAACTGTTTTAAATGGAAATAGATATTTTTCAATATTATCTGACTTTTAAATAAGGAATATAAATATTTTTACAGTCTCTTTGACTTTTCCATGTGTATTGCACCACAGAAATTCAAAGCTATCTTACAGGCCATCACTGTTCCTCATCCTTCCCAAAAATTAACAGGTTTGCTAATGTCTTTTGGGTTTTCCAGATTTTTCAATCTTTGCAAAGAGGGAGGAAAAAAAAGTCCTCAAAATAAAAAGGAATTAAGTATGACTTTTCCAGTGACCGAATGCAAATTGGAATAGAATGAAAAAAAAACCACTGAAGTATTGGTAGTTATTTTCCAAATGATCGAGGCATTTTCATAAAATTATTTCTAGAATTTCTTTTTAGAAAAAAAATCTTTCCAAATATCTCAACCTATGATTACCTTTTTTTGTTCTCACACTGAACATCTGTAGAGAGGCAAGCACCATGTGTGAGAACTACTGACAAAAATATAAAATTATTTCTAGAATTTCTTTTTAGAAAAAAAATCTTTCCAAATATCTCAACCTATGATTACCTTTTTTTGTTCTCACACTGAACATCTGTAGAGAGGCAAGCACCATGTGTGAGAAATACAGAAAAAAGTTGGGAATTCCACATCAGTTCCACATCAGTTGGGAGTTCCACATCAGGAGGAGACACAAGTGTATGTCTTTAGTCTTTGGGATGTGGGAATTTTTATTTCATTCTAAGCTTTGAAATACTCCTTCATCGAGGAGGGAAACCCAGAGGGTGGCCCCAAGGTGTCAACTCATGGTGTGGCTCTGCAGCCAGTGCAGAGCACCCAGAGGTGGCCAAGAGCAGCAACTCAGCTGGTTATTCCACAGCATGAGCAGTGCATGACAAGTGGTTTCTTGATGCTTGCTGTGCTCTGCATGGCTTACATACACCTTTAGCTACCTGATGACATGGTCAGAGGAGTACACATGATGTACAGTTGTGAGGCCTTTGCCTCTCTGATAATACATATTCAGCCTGAGTCCTCTGTCCCACCCTTATATAATGAAAATTTCTCAGCAGGATGGTGACTTGTGCTGCGGCCCCAGGTCCTTGGGAGGAGGGGCAGGAGGGGAGGAAGAGATTTCTGTATCAGCAAATACCTTGGAAGTGGATGCAGGATATTTAGGGAGCACGTGCAAGCCGCCATGTGAGCAACAGGGAACCAAAGTCTTAATGAAACCCTTTGACAGGAGGGTAAGACTGGCTGCCGTGGTCACTGGCGCTTAGCTCTGGTGCAGACGCCAGCCAAGCCCTGCTGACATAATCCTCTTAAGGAAAGAAAGAGTAGAAACCATTTCCATCTGCTCCATGTTCTATTTGGATGCAGTGTTTGCTGGGTCCAAGTCTTCTAGGTTTCTCCCTGTCTTCCTTTTCTGAGGCATGGCAGGAGATCTTAGAAAGGGAGAAGCACTTGAAGTCATAGCCTTTCTCATTTGGACCTGGATGTAACCATGGATTTTGGGACGGGGAGCAATAGGAATTGGTCTGCCTCCCATGAATCACTTTCAGTATGGTCTGGCAGTCCTTACAGTGTGCCCTTCTGCCATGGTACATCTGTGCTTTATTCCTCCTGTCTTTCTTCTTCAATGGTGGATCACACTGCTTTTCTCTGGATATGGTTGCCTCCTAAAAGATCTGATGTAGAGTCATTTTGCTGACGATTTTGTACTTCTTGGGACTAAACAGATGCTGAGATGAATATTTCAAGACACACCTTCACACCCTGTTTTTACTTCCATTCCTGAATTTTTATTTTATTTTATTTTTTAATGTCTTGGACAGTCTAGGACACTTATTGTGTAGCATTAAATTAAAAGGCTTTTAGACTAACAACACACGTAACATCTGTGATGCACTGTCCTCTTGCCATTCTGGGAGAAACTGCTCTGTGGATTTTGGTCTCTGTACTGGCCAGGTCAGGTAGAGGAGCAGCATGTTTATTTCAGTATTAAGCTGTCAGCAGATTATACAATATATTGTAAGGAAAAAGAGGTTCCTGAACATTATTAAGTCTTTAGTTTGGGATTAGGAGGTTTTAAGACAGATTTAATTAAACAGAGCAGGGACACCTTTATGAACCTGAAGTTGGGGTTAATTCGCTCCCCTAATGTGCTCCATTTCTTGATTACACAAAGATGAAACAAATTCCATGTCCTACCTGGGGAGCCCTGGATGGGAATGTGAAGTTTCATCTCCAGACAGTTCAGTGCCCTGTCAGTGAGGCCATGATTAATAACCATTTCAGGGGACTCTTGGTGATAGAATGAAATGAAATGGAGCCGTGTCTGACAGTGAGCTAGTGCCACACAGGGTGATTTCATGGAGAGGGTGGTCCTGGTTGAATGGACCTGATAAAAGAGGCTCTTCAGATTTGCAGAAGGTGGGGGAAGAGGAGAATGGGATCCAAAAGTTCTAAGGAGTTCATGATTAATGGAACCAGAGACAGGTACTTATTTAAATTTGCCTTTGTGCTTGGAATCTCTTGGGCTGTGATGAGCCCCTTTTTAGTGAAATGGTGCAATGGGACAGATGCAATTGGAGCTTAACCCAACTGCCACCACCACGGTAACCAAGCACAAACAAACCCTTTTCAGAGATGTCTTGGATTTCTGATGGTTTTTTTCCACTCTTGCTTATTTCTGGCCCCTGTGTCTCAGTGTTCAAGCTGCACAAGATTTGCAGATCGGAACACTGCTTGTGTTACACCTGCCAAGCTTTTCCTCTTTAAACCTGTATTCATACAGTTTATGAATTTCATGCTAAGTGTGTAATAAAAAAATTGATTATGAGCATATTTTATTACTAGAAATGAATGAATTAGTCTGGATATCTGGGGATATTGCAGTGAATTTTGTGTTTTGTAGAATCACATGATTACAGAGCTTTACACCCAAAAAGGGAACACCTTGCCTCCGACACCATATGGCTCTGTCAGTTTTCTTAGTTCTCTCTACACTGAGGTTTTGTATGTCATTAAAACATCCTCTCCCAAAGGCACCTGCCCTGATTTTGAATTACTAGAGGAGGGTGTTGCTGTGTGTGAGACAGTTCTGGTGTTTAACCACTGGTGGTTTTCCCTTCTTTCCATTGTAACTAGTACCTTCCAGCTGTTGAATGAAAGATCCTGTATGTACCTGGAACTGGAAACATGCTCACATGTGGCTGTTGGTCTCATTCCAGTCTTCCCTTTTGGTAGACTGAACAGACTGATCTCTTTGACTCGGCCAGGTTGCAGTCCCCTGTGTCTTTAACCAGTTGGTATTATTTTTATGCTCAACCCTCCACCAGTGTCTCCCTAAACCACAGTGCCCTTCTTCTCTTCAAACATCCTTAACATTAACTTTTTCCCCCTGTTTTCCCAACAGTATGGGAGGAATTTGTTGAGTTTCTTGCCCTCTGTGTTCTCCAGTTTCTTCTAAGCATCAGTGCTGTCCAGAGTATTGTGCTCTCCCTCAGTTTTGCATACACAGGTAGTAATATGAAGTATTTGCTCCCAGAGGGATTTTGACCACTATATAATATCTATTACTCAGAGATCTGTAAATTCTATTATGAGAGCTTTTATGCTTATTACCAGTTTGTTTATAAAACTGTTGATAAGTATTGGAGCAGTACAGGGCTTTGCAGGATGCTAAGATATTCTCAAGTGAGTAAGTGTGCATTGCCAGATCTGCATTTTCTGCAAATTCAGCTATCATGACCTGAACAGCTTGTTCCGTTCTAGTTGCTCTTTTTAGGTTATTCCTCTACTTTCTAGGTTTGAACTAAGTCAAATCATGGTCTGATATTTGGCAAAAATATGGTTCTCAGTCCAAATACACCACAAATGTTGTTCAAGACCAGGGAAAAAGTTTGCTTCCTGTTTTGTAGTTTCAAGTCTGTACCCAAAATGTACAGCTATAAGTTCTCCTTAAAAACCAAAAAGCTTCAAATCCATTGTGTGAACAGAAAATAGATGAACATGCAAACCAAGTTTTTTGTATCCTTTGCAACTGCTTTCTGATTTCTTGTTCCAAGCATTTGTATAAATCTGATTGGAGTTCCTCCTGTGGACAATCACAGCTGAAGTCAAGGGTACAAATAAAGTCCAGATTTTCAAAATGTTATTTTAGAACTTGTGTACAGTTAATGCACTATAAGCCTAATAGTGATGCTTTCAGTCAGACCACTTTATGCACACAGTATTTGGGGAAAAAATGTGAGCTGGAGAGCAGTCAGGACTTGGCTGTGTGTAGTATTCTGAATGCATCTTGGTGCAGACTTGATTTTCTCATTGTGTCTTTTTTTAGTGTTTTGTTTTGTTTCTGGAATACCAAACAGCTTGGTTGTAGCACTGTTGACATGCAGATCTGGACTCTGGCCCTGCAGACAGTTAAGGAAGGGCAATAATGCCACCTTATGTCCTGATTTGTCACTGCCGAGCCTGATACTTTGTTCAAGTCAAATGTGTTCCGAGCAAGGATTTCTGTAGGCTGAGTTCCCCCTGCTTTCTGGAGTTATTTCCATTTGGTCAGAAAGAATCTGAGCTGAATGTGAAATACTTGGTGTGTTGGTAAAGAATTGTCTCCTACTTCGGATGAATTTGGCAGAATGGAGGTTAAAAAAAAATCAAAAATGCCCCCAAAGTTCTAACATCAAAACGTGTGTTTGAATGTGATGCTGCAGCTTTCAAACCTGTGAATATATATATGAAACACTTCCTGGGTTATTAGTAGATGAGATAAAGTTAATAAATGCATAACAGCTTTGGCAAGTGTTGCTGATTTTAAAAATCTACACAACAACTTTAAAAGATTTTTTTAAAAAATGGCACTGAAGTAAAACTACATTGGAAATACAATTTACAGGCAAATTTAGTAATCTTCTCTTTGCTTGTGACTGATGCTTTGTTTTCTACCATTTCATTAGGGTTTTTTCCAAAAATTTGAATTTCTTAGAAACTGTAGCTATTATCTGAAGCGTAATAGGAATGTATTTTATAGAAATAGTTCAAGCAGTAGGAGCTAATTGAGTACTAATGTGGCGAGATTAAAAATGAACATTTAAAAAGGTTCTCTGATTATTGGTTTAAAGCCTCAATAATCTGAAGGGGAAAAAGTGTGATTTAAAAATTAAGACATACAATTTGAGTTTTTGTGTGTGCATTTCTACATGCAGAACACATTTCATTACTTTATTCTGCCAGCATGACATTTAGTGTTAGTCTTTCTTTTCTAACATAGGTCAGATGCCCATTTATCTGACAGGCTTGGAAGTGACACATTAAAGAAAATAGGTAAAAATCCTGCATTTATAAGACTTTTCCTGTAGAATAAATAAGTGATCACACAGTAAATTAATGCAATTTAGGCAAACATATCTCTATTAGCCTGTGGTTACAAATATGCATGCAGCACGTGATCTTAGTGGCTGATACCTTTTAAGACTGAACTATATTTCTGAAAAATTTCTCCACAAATGTGCTGTTTTAGAATAATAGTATCATTCAGGTTAGAAAACACTTCTTAGATCACCAAGTCCAACTGTTAACCTGGCACTGCCAAAGGTCACCACTAAACCAAGTCCCTAGGTGCCACATCTACATGTCTTTTAAATGCCTCCAAGGATGGTGACTCAGCTCTGGGTAGCCTGTTCCTGTGCCTGGACACCCTTTCAGTGAAAATGTTTTCCCTAATATCCAGTCTAAACCTCCCTGGTGCAACTTGAGGCCATTTCCTCTTTTTCTATTGCTTGTTACTTGGGAGAAATTTTTATGCTTTGACTTTGTGGAAAAGGTTTGGAGATCTGTAGGTGTCAAATTGTTCTACAGCTTCATGCATATCAGTCAAAGAGGTGAAAACATCAACTAACTTAAATAGACTTTGGATCTGACTAATAACTAGGATTGAGGGTGGACATACCCTTCCTCTTCCAGGGCCCCCAGAGATCCAGCTGCAGATATTCACCCATCTGTTTCACAGCCAGGACAGTTTTGTTTGGGGTTCTTTCTCTGTATGTTTGGTATTCTTTCCTTTTTTTTTTGTTTGTTTCTTCTCAAGGATAATTTTTCCCCATCTACATTTTTTTAAAATGCAGAATCACAACCAACTGGTATTTCTAATGTGTCTCTCATAGTGTGTATATATGTACAGACAGATATGAGTTTATTTGGCCTTCACTTTCCTTACTGAACAATCAATCTTACAGCTCGAACACAAGGAAAACACAATATAAGCAAAAAGCACATGTATTTATATAGGAGTGAATCTGTAACTTGTGAGAACAGTTTTCCTGTATTGGTTCTTGCTGCATGGAGAAGGATTTCTGCTTGTGTGTTATTTTGTTACAGACTTAGGAAACTTTTCAGATGCAGCTGTTTGGCTAATGTTGGGTGAAAAATGGCAGTGACTTAACACAGTGATTTCCATGAGTTTCTAGTTGAGAATGATGTGGAGAATCTGCTGGAGGACCAATTACTATTTTACTCACAGAAAGGGGACAGAATTCTGCCAAGTGGGTGGTGCTGAGGTCATTGGAACTCACTGAAATTAGCAGAATTTGAATGTGATGTGCTCAGAAAGCAGGTGGACAGATAAAGCTTCTTCAAGTATAAGGCAAAACTATTTTCTCAATAAACACTTCCTCCCCTTTGGTACAAATGTGTTCTCAATGTTATTAATTTTTTGAGTGGAAGTTAGTATGCTGCTCTGAACATTCTCAGGTTGCAAACAGGTTAAATAAAATAATGCAACATGACAATAGAAGTACAAAGACCCTAATATTAAAGGATGCCAAGAGGTCACAGCTACAATTTTGCATGTATGGATCTCACAAGTATGACTTTGATGAAACTGCATAAAACTTTTGGGAGCAGACAGACCACTCAGTGGATAAAGAACTGGCTGGATGGTCACATGCAGAGAGTTGT
>NW_008679672.1:14634-21630 GCF_000695815.1 Acanthisitta chloris | reverse complement strand
TAAAAAGGACATGGAACTGTTGGAGCAAGTCTAGAGGATGCCATGAAGTTGATAAGAAGACTGGAGCACCTTCCCTGTGAAGACAGGCTGAGGAAGTTGGGGCTGTTCAGCCTGGAGAAGAGAAGGTTGTGTGGAGACCTCATAGGAGTCTTCCAGTATCTGAGGGGGCTACAGGGGAGCTGGAAAGGGACTCTGTTAGGAACTGCAGCGACAGGAGAAGGGACAATGGGTACAAATTAAAAGAGGGGAAATTTAGGATAGATATTAGGAAAAAGACTTTTACTGTGAGGGGGGTAAGACACTGGCAGAGGTTGCCCAGGGAGGTAGTAGAAGGCCCAACCCTGGCAGTGTTCAAAGCCAGGTTGGATGAAGCCTTGAGGAACTGGTCTAGTGGGGAGGTGTCCCTGTCCATGGCAGGGCAGGGTTGGGACTAGATGGTCTGTAAGGTCCATTCTAACCCCCCGAAATTCTATGATTCTATGTGATCACACTGTAGCATAGTGGAGGATCCACAAGCATTGGTGACCTTCAGAAAGAAAAGATGTGTTTCCCATAAGATGACAAATTCAGTCTCACAATAGGACAGGGGTGCATTTGGTTACCTGCTAATTGTGCTGTCATAGGGAAAATGCACCATAGATGTCTGTCAACTTTTTTTATACTGCCACTGCAGAAATTATCAAAAATGACTATGCAAACTCATAGCTTTAGTGGTCACCTGAATGCCTTGAATGATGCTCTGGAATCAAGAATTTATACAGGTCTCTTAATTCAGCAGAACTTCAGAACTGCCAAAGCTGTGCCTCTGGTTACAGTTGCCTGCTCTTCTTTTTCTTTTTTCTGGGGGGCTGCATGCCCAATATTTCACAGACCATGGAGGAAATACGGTCCTTTCCTGCAGAAATGGACACTCAAGGAGTATTTAATTTCTCCCAGACGGAGGTAAAAAACCCCTCTAACAACAAAAACAACCCAGGTTTTGATCTTCCTATTACTATAGCATGGATTTGTTTTTCTTCATACACAGATTGTGTGGTAGGGGGTTGCCGTTGTCTAAGCAACTTATTTGGGATGGAATCCTGTAGAGAAAAAGGCAAAAGAATCCACTCACTCTCCTGCTTTTGTAATCTCATTCCAGGGTTTTGGCATCCTCTCTGTGTATCTGTGTACAGTTTAGAGAACATTTTACTCTGCCTTTGCTATATTTATGCCCTTATGGCTTCCTCCATAGGTAACATCTCCTCCTTGGATCAAGTTTATTTCATTTGCTTTCCTTCTGATCCCTTATCTTCTTGGTTAAATAGACTGCTGAAATAGTTGGCAAACTTTGAGCATCTTTAATTATCATTAGCAAATTGTTGAGAACACAGTGGACAAGTGACAGTCTGGTCTTCAGAGTGCCATTAAAAGAGATTAGAAAAGGCTGTTTGTGTGTGTTGTACAAATTTGTTGGTTTTCAAGCACCGAGAGTATAAAGAAAATGTCCCAGCCAGGCTTAGCTGTTGCCGTAGTACCAGTCAAAGCCTGGGACATACGAGTGAGACATCGTTGTTCTGGGTTACCCAGGACTTCTGGGTTACTGAACCTGGCCCTTCTGAGCAGAAGGCTCATGGGACACAATGAAATTCCAGTGCAGACTAACTGCCCTGCTGCTCCTCAGGCTTGCTGAGGAGTGTCTATCTGCATGGCACTTGTAAATGGATTACGAAGCCACTTGTATATAATGACATAATTTAATTATATAAATCAGTAATGTACTGGACGTATAACTCAGGTGGATAAATGCATTGCCTCCAGCAAAGATCAAGAAAAGTGCTTTAGTAAAGAAAAAATAGAAAATAGAAAAAATGCTATGGTCTGAAGCATCCTCAAGGGAACTTTTAGTTGGAGGTCATGAGTACTCAGCCTGTTCTTCTGATGTGCAGGTTGTTAGGTCTTTTTAACTGTTTATTTTGTGTAATATAAAAATACATTCTCATTTCACTATGTGCAAGAACTCCTCTAAACATTTGGTGTCAGTAATGCCTTATGTCTGAGGAGTTTCCTAGGATAAACCTCCCCAGTGCCAGAGTGTGTAGAGAGAGTGTGGTGAAACAAGGGTCAGAGGGATGAGGCCCTGCTATTGGCCACAGGTCTCCTGGCTCAGTTGAAATTGCTGTAGAAAGCTTTCCTAGTTATGAGTGACAAACAGGAGAGATGCTGGAAACAGCCTTCACACTTTGTATAATTCATCTGGCTTTTCCCTTTGCATTACCAATGTGTTTCTTGCGACAAATTTGTCACTTCGTTTTTGGAGTCACACATGAGTTTGAAATATTCAAGTGGAGCTTGACAAAATGTCTTAGATTTCTCACTTTCATCAAAATTCTGAGTGGTTGTATTTCAAATCAATGATACTTTCTCTCAGGTTTCCTTGGAAACGTGCCGACCTCTAGCAAATGCTTACACATGTGCTGACTTCAAGCTTCTCAAGAAATCTGGTGGGTTTGATATAATTTCTCAGTGTTTGGCTGACAGATTCACGGTTGTCATGGTTATGTGGATATCATCATCCAAGCTCTGCATGGGTATATATTGCAGTGTAAGGTGGAATTACTGGGTACCTGGAGAGGGTTTCCAGCAAATTCTGGCAAAATGCACTCAAGGATCTCCTATGTTGTGTTTTGCCCAGCTCGTCATATGAGACAGCTTGGATATGCAGCAGAGACAGTTCTGATTTCCCCACATGTAAAGTGTTAAGAGCTGTTTTCAACAGAGATTAGCTGAGAGTTTTAAAGGCCCTACAAACCACCAAATGATTATGTACATTGCTGCTTGGTGTTTTAAAGAGCACCTGAAAGACCTTATATATTTGAGACTGAGGGTCTCCTTACCCAAAGATATTGTAGAGGCTAAAGTTTTATATGTGTTCAAGGGAAGACTGGAGAAGTTCAAAACTCCAGTTCCAACCATTGAAAATGCCCCTCTGACTTTGGAAATACCTGGGCTGAAAGTAGTTGGAGACTGTCTGAATTTAAGGGAGAAGTATCATACATCTGTGTGTTCTAACTACTGCTGTGGTCACTAATGAGGCTGGGCCTGCTTAGGGGGTGTGTTCACTCTGATCCAGTGCAGCAAATATTATGGTTTTATATAAAACTTCTATTAACCTATTTTTCTCCTAACCTTGTATTTCAGTTCTAGTGAGTGCTGAGTTCTCAGATGGTTTGGGTATGACTTGAGGTATTTCTATCCAGAGTTCAATGAATCCTTGCAAGATGCAGACCACTGGGCTTACAAGGGAATGTAGATTTGATGCAAACCTTTTTCTTCCTTAAAAAGTACTGTACTACTGCAAAAATAACGTTTATACTTAGTGTCCCATGAATTGTGCCTCCTCTCCTGTGTGGCTTCTATGCTTTTTGCTCCAAGGGAAGTCCCTGTATGAATCTTAGAGCCACCCTTTCTTTACAAAGCTACTGTCCACAGCTCTGTGCACTAGAAGGGCAGCAGGTAACAAATGCTGAGTATCCCTTTTATCCACTTTGCCAGTCTAATATTAGTTAATCCACTGATTAAGTCAGATTTGAGTAGGATATGGGACTAGCCATTGCAGTGACAGAGATGAGAGCACATTTCTCCTTTGCTGACCTGCTCTGCCAGCAATGACCTCCAGCCAAAGATCTGAGCAGCTGCTGGTCAGTGTGTGCTAGCTGTCCTCTAGGAAACCACAGTGAAAAAGATGGTATAGGAACGATGGCCTGGTGCCTTGATGAAACAGTAACATGTGTGAAAAAAATTTAAGTTTTCAGTGATGACATGGCTGATTTAGGCAGGGGAAACTAACTATCAAAATAAGCTTAGGTGGGAGGAAGAAGGCTCAACAGGTTGAGAAGTGTGTTTTTGTCTGTTCCTGCAGGTCTTTAGCCCCATCACTGTAGCATGTTTTTGCCTACACCCTGGTGGAGCAGAGAGGTTGTTTCACGTGGCACTGCACATGATGCAGTTCTTCGGTCCTTCCTCCTTTTGACCCCCTAATCAATTTTTTCCACTTTCTTTTGGGAAGAAAGAAAAGGTTGTGGGGGGAGGGAGAAGCAATTTCCTTTTAATTGCTTGTTTGTCCTTGTCTGTTCTCCCATCCTTTCAGATTTCTCAGAGCAGGGTCAGGGGTGTTTTGTCTCTCCCATTCTCACTGGTACCGATGGAGAAGAATGACATTTTCTGCTTGGATAGAAACCAATCGCTTCCCCAGACCCCCTTGAAAAAGCTTAATTTGCTCAACTAGTCAGTATTCCATCTTCGTTAAAAAGTCCCAGACTGGAATTTGGATTTAATCCTTTAACTCACGTTTTTCCTTCTCTCCCTTGCCTTCCACATTCCCACTTACACTTCTCAAAGTACTTTCCTCACCATCTTTTTTGATTGCTGTGCACTCAAGTTACCTTTAGCTAAGGAGGGAAAAGGACAAAAAAATACCCCCCCAAACAAAAGCAAATGAAAAAGCCCCTCACCAAAGTAAATAAATAAGTGGACAGAGAAAACAAGCTGCTAGTTCATATTCTTCTGCCTTTCCCTTCAGGCATGAGGTAATGCCAAACTATTCAGTGTGTGATGCAACTGCCTGATGGACATTCAGAGAATCCCAGCAGTGGCAAAAACAGAGTTTACCCTAGCGCGAGTTGGCAGTGAGACCAATTTCTCCAACAAGAGACTATTTAAAGCCATAATGTGATGCATTTTTAACATTTTTATTCAGCACAGGATTTAATTGCTCACTGACAAACCACCTAGACATTTGTGCCTGGGTGTTTGTGACTGGAATTGTTTGCTATCTGTGGATTGTTTCAGTGCTGTTCACTCGTCAACTGGGAGTCTGAGGCAGGAATGGGAATTTGCTCTCTTAGCACTTGCTGCTTGAGATGGATGAAGAAGGATTTTACCCTCTGGTCATGTCTTGCCTCTTCAGTTTTTCTTCAGTTATTTCTTCCCAGCAACCTTTTCCTTTCTGCCAGCTTGCTCACAAAGAGTGGTAGTGAACAGGATAGGAAGATGTACTTGGCTGTATTAGCTTCACCCAGAAATGAGAAGCTGTGGCATGGACAAGTTAAATGTGTTGCTGAAGGATGTGGAGGTATCTGTGACAGAATGAGGAATAGCCATAGTTCCTGACTTGGAGCCACCAGGATGCCTTGGTGGTGCAGATGAACTTTACACTAGATAACTTTGCAGCATCACAGCCACAGCACAGCCAACCTGGCAGAGCTCTACAGCTCTCTCAGCCTGTGTCCCTATGGATTATGTTGTTACCACATCCACCATAGCTATTTGATGGTAACTTCTCTGTATCCATACACCTTGGTGTTCCAAGCTTTGAATGAGCTTCACTGCATACCAGAAATGCATTCTATATACTTCCTGTGGATGACAAACTGTGATCCTCAATCATCTGTGCATTTCTGACAATGCTTGTCTGTCTGTTTGGAAGCCTTGAGTTTGACATAATTTTACCAAGCAAAACCCACTAGCACTTAAAAAATGTACTTAGTGCATCGAAGTCAACTCATGTTGTTACTTAGGACTCGCAAACTCTATTGAGTTGTGACCTTTGTATAAAGTAGCTTTGTGTAAGTCAGTGAAGGATGATGGAGTTGCACATGAAGCTCAGCACCTTTATTTCATTGGAGCTATCCTAGCAGTTGAATCTTAGCAGTATCTTTTCAGAGATGACAGCAGTGAGCTGGTATTTTCAGCAGCTAAAGCTCCAAAGAAACCCATTTGTTTACTAGTGTGAGCTCACAGGTATCGCTGGATTTTTCAGTGCCTCAGTTTCCCCACTTGCTGAATGGCAGCAGTGATGATTGTCCTGCTTTGTGAAGCACATGGAAGCTGATGATGTTGGGCTCCATGCAGGCAAGCACTGCTGGCTCCTAGGAGGTCGCTGTGGGTACTCATCATCTAAATATATGGGAGTCAGGAGGAGAGTCCAAGTAATTCCAGGAAGTCCCACTGCCAGTAGCCTCCCTCCCATCACAGCACAGCTTCTGGTACTCTTTTGCTTAAGCATTAATTAACAAATGAGCCAATGCAGAAGCACTTAAATGATTCCCTTGAGGCTTCTAGGCTTTTTTTTTTTTCTTTTTGCTCTTAAATCAAGGCAACATGTTAAATGTGGTGACTGTGTTGACACTGCACAATATAGAACCACCCACTCTTGAGTCAGGTCCTTTCCCTGCCTTTGCATAGGAAGTTACTGGAGAAACATGTTGCTGGGACATTGCACTTGATGCTATCTCGCTGCATGGCAGGAGTCCAGACCAGCACCCGGGAGTGAGTCAATGTATGAGATTAGTTTAATCCTCTCTCAGAATCCTCTAATGGGGAGGGGAAGGACAATGACCCAGTGCCAGCGTTTATTTTGTCCACAAGTTCAGTTTGAATAGGGAGGAGAAGGTGGTGGTGGTGAGGAAAGGAGAGAAAAAACCTTCCTGGAGTTCATTGGGTCTGGAGCAGTGCCAAGCCTGGGGGGTCAGCTCGCAAATGGGGAGTGAAGAAAAGGGGGAAAAGAAGAGTGGAATGATGATTAGAACTCACAAATGAAAGAATCTCGAAGAGGGGGGAGAAGGGAAGAAAAAAAAACAACAAAAAAACCTTCTCTGCTTCTCTGAATATGTGTAGGAAGCAAAAAAATTCCTTGCATTTTCTAAGGGTCCTATTCATTAGCAGATGCACTTGCTCTGCTGCCAAGAGAAAAGGAGCACCCTGACCAGTCTCCCCGGGAGGCACCTACTGGCTCATGAAAGAATCTCGAAGAGGGGGGAGAAGGGAAGAAAAAAAAACAACAAAAAAACCTTCTCTGCTTCTCTGAATATGTGTAGGAAGCAAAAAAATTCCTTGCATTTTCTAAGGGTCCTATTCATTAGCAGATGCACTTGCTCTGCTGCCAAGAGAAAAGGAGCACCCTGACCAGTCTCCCCGGGAGGCACCTACTGGCTCAGCCTTGCTGCGAGACTCTCTCTC
>NW_008679672.1:0-14624 GCF_000695815.1 Acanthisitta chloris | reverse complement strand
TGAAGCTTCTCTTGTGCTCCTGTTTCTTGCAGGACTTCTTGGTCTCTACCTCCTTCTACTCCAACCACACCCTCACTGCCTCCTGAAGGGACATGCATGCATCTGCAGACACCTCAGAGATCACTAAGAACAGCTTCTCCAGTCCTCTCAGCAATGTGGAATCACAGCATCTAGGAGGATGCCTTCTAATGCCTTGTGTGTGTATTGCTGTCAATGTAGAGCTGTTCCATGTAGACAGGACCCCTCATGTGAAATCACCACTGTGTAGGATCCAAATCCAGCTAGGACTCTGCATTCTGTGAGTAGTCCTGGATGTCTGGGCTGTTTGAATGTCTGCATGGCCAATAACCCACAAGCCTGTGTTGTGCAGTCAGCTGAGAGCTGTCTGGAAGACACCCACTTGCTCCAGCAGGACCAGGCACAGTCTGGGCTGGGCAGCCCATGGCTCAGTCTGGTAGCAGATTGTCTGAACTCAGCTCTCCCTTCCTCTGCAGATACCCCAAATGTGAGACAAAACCAAGTGAAGAGGCAGTGGTGCCCCTGGGAGGAAGCAGGTTGCAGGGTGTGGGTGCTATCCACAGCAGACTTTGGAGGGAGTTTAAGTAGCTGCTTTTACAGGGCTGCTCGTGGCCCTGCCTCTGCTGCAGGAGCCTGTTTCAGAGCCAGGAGACATCTCTTCTGGTCTTGCCTTTCTCGTGGAGCTGTTTACAGTGCATTTTACTCATAGTCCTTTTCTGCAGGACAACTGAGGAGTGTCCTGTACACAATCCCCTAGGGGAACACCATCTGTATAGCCTTATGGGCTTAACAGCCGTTTATTTTTCCTCTTTACATATCCTTTGAGCTATTCCAAGTCCTTTTAAAATAGGAAAGAGCATTACACACATCCTGCTCCCTCCTTTATGCAAAACCCAGCTTTTAGATGGAAGTGCTTTCCATGCCAGGCATCTGTGCAGAACCCCAGCTGGGCAAGGCCTGTGGTTCCCCTTTGCAGAGCAGATCTTGAGTTCCATCTCCTCCCTACTGCAGCTGGCACAGCCACGGATTCTGTCTCCAGGGTTTGCTACCAGTGAACATGCTCTTCTGTTTCTCAAGTGAGATGCTTTTGCTCCTAAACACTCCCAGGCAAAGTCCATCCTCTGCTTTATGCTGTGACTCCCTGGCTAAGACACCTCGGACACCTCTGGCTGCTCAGCGTGCCATCCTCTGCCGCGGGCTCAGCAGGACTCAACAGCCAGCTCCTACCTGCCTGTCCTCCGAGGTGAATCTTGCCTTCTTGGTTAGAACTTCAGCAGCAAAACTGGCACTCGCCCGTCTCCCAGCGGCAGCTCTGACCCCGCAGCTGGCGCGCAGAAAGCAGCGGTTGCTCTTTGGTTCCTCGGGCAGTTTGGAAGGAGCTCAGGGCAGCCTGTCTGTGCAGGTGGGGTGTGATGCCGGCGCTGTCAGTCCCGTCGCTGGTGCTGGTGTGTCCCTGGGGAGCTCTCCCAGTCCGTGAACAGACAGCCCCACCTGGCGGGACGCGGCGCTCAGCCCCGGCGGCATTCCCAGCGCTCGGGGGTTTCCAGGGAATAACTCTTTATCTTGCGTGATCTTAGCAAGGAACGATCAAGCCTGGCAGTCCTGGGGAAAGAATCCTCTTCAAGAGCTGTGAGGGTAGAGCCTTGAACCCTCGCGGCAGCACAGTGAGGAGGGAGATCTTTTTTCATAGTGTATAAGCTCTTACCTTGCTGTTCGGGTTTAACCCCAGCAGCAGCCAAGAACACACAGCTCTTCCTGGTCACTGTGTCACAGTAGAATGGAGAACAGAGTAAAAATGGTAGAAGTGAGAAAACAGTCTAAATAAAAACTGTTTAATAGGTAAAGCAAATGCTGTGCACAGAAGCAAAGCAAAATAAGGAACTAATTCACTGCTTCTCACAGCCATCTCCAGGAGAGCAGGGCCCATCACGTGTAACGGTTCCTTAGGAAGACAAATGTCATCACTCCAGATGTCCCCCCTTCCTGCTTCTTCCTCCCACCTTATATACTGAGCATGATGTCATATGGTATGGAATATCCCTTTGGTCAGTTTGGGTCACCTGTTCCAGCTGTGTCTCCTCCCAATCTCCCATGCACCCCCAACATCTTTGCCAGCATAGCAGTACAGAAAGCAGCAAAGGCCTTGACTCTATGTAAGCTCTGCTCAGCAAAAAACAAAACATCTCTGCATTATCAACTCTGTGTTCTGCACAAAACCCAAACATAGCCCCACACTAGCCACTGTGAAGAAAGTTTACTTCAGCCCAAACCAGCACACACACAGTTTCCCCCAGTAACACACATCCCTTTTTCTTTGACAACACTGAGTAAAGATAGAGATTGATAGAAAATACGTTATCTAGGAAGACTATTGGGTAAAAGTAAAATGCATTCTAGCCCTCGGTGTGGAACCCTAGGGGAGTGTAGATCTGTACGTGTGTGTAATGTATGTGTGAGTATTTTATTTAAACCAGATGTGATGTTTGGACCCAAATTCAAATCCTGATCGTAATTTCCTCACAGATCAGGTTTCTTTTGTTCTGAGAATCCATTTTAATTTGTGGACAGTTAGAGAGTCAGAAACACATGCTTTCTGGAAGCAGCCTGTGTGATGCTGGGCCATGAAGTACCAACAGAAATGACTGAAATGCCACATGTGAGTGCCAGTGGACATGGTAACAATTGTGGAAAACTGATACCTTCTTACTGGAGTGCTACAAACTAATCTAGTAGGGCAGAATAAGCTTATTTGGAAGCTGGAATTGTAATTGTAGTCCCTGTTTCTTGCTGTTCTCACCTCAGTGTTCTATCAGGTGAGCGTGCTTAATGCATTCATTTTTGCCTGTTCTTTTAAATTCCTTTTGACTGCTTTTTAACACATCACCTGGGCTCTGTGAGAGTGTCAGAGCTGCAGGGGGATAAGATATCCGTTTAGGGGGAGAGCTGACTGATGGAAGAGAGAAGACTCCCCTGTCTTCCCAGCCCCTGCCGATCATCCTTGCTGTGTTCCTTTTGATGCTTACTCTTCACTGGCAGCAAAGTACCATGTATTTCAACTGATGTCATTTGGGAGTCAGGACTGCAGGAGCCATGTAACTCCAAAGAGGTTATAGGGACTTTACTGCTAGCAAACAAGGTCAGGTGCACTTGCCCATTAGGCATCACACCATGAGCCCCTGAATCACCATCCCCCTGTTGAGAGGGACCATGTGCAGTAACACAGAAATGCAGCACATCCCAGTGTGACAGCACAAGATTCAGTTATCCTGGGTTTTCAATTACTTCACAGGAAGCCATTGGGAAAGAAATATTCCTGGAGCAGCCCATCAAGTCTAGAGTTTAATTGCTCTTTATATTTTTCTAAAGTGATATCAGATTATAACTCTGAAAGCAGAAATCCAGGGGGTGAAATTCACTGTGCAGTTCCATGATGGTAGTGTATGTGTACATGAAAGGCATGAAGAGAGGATTCTGTTTGGCTTCCACTGCCCTGCGTGATGGTAGTGTATGTGTACATGAAAGGGGTGAAGAGAGGATTCTGTTTGGCTTACACTGCTCTGCTGTCTGCTGAGAGCTGCCTGGGTAAATGTAGGTTTAAATTATGTAAGATGCTATTGTTACTCAAACCTGAATCACTGTTCTTGTAACTTTCTTGTGTACAAAAAACATACTTTATCACTGTTCTTGTAACTTTCTTGTGTAAAAAAAAACATACTTCAGGGATTGTTTTGCTTTACTTTTACATAACTGCACGACTGATGATTGTTTTGCTTTACTTTTACATAACTTCATGACAGACTAATGTTAAAATATGGATCAGATTTTATCAGAATTTTACAACCCTTCATGAACTAGATGCTTGACTTGTCCTCATTTTGTATTCATATAACTGCTAAAGCAGAATTCCAGGCAGGAATTGCAGGCAGAATAAACACAGGGGTTTGTTTGGGGGACTATTTTCAAATGCAGCCTTTATACATAGGCAGTGTTAAATCCTGCACAAAAATCAGGCAATAACTTAGTACATGCACTGTTATTCTATCTATAACAGGATTCATTAAGATTAGCCAGTTCATGTGAGGGAAACTGAGGCAGGGGCATATATCCTTTGTGCATTAAGGCAGAGCAACAGTCAGCATTGGACCCGTGGGAAGGACACTGTGACTTTAATGCTGCAGGCAACATTTTAGATGTTTTACCTTATAGATACATCTAATCGGGTACAAGTTAAACATCCAGCCCTGTATTTGTGCTGCCTTGTTAGACAGTCTCCTCCAGAGTGGGATAGTAGTTGCAGCTGTGAGTAACTTGGCCTTTTCTCTGCATGGTAACAGTCTATTGTAATGTGTGTGTGTCGTATCAGATTCACTAACACAAAGCATAATGTTTTCTTGGCATGTTAGGCACCTGCAGACTGTCTAACACAGTAATAAAGACTTTGCCTCCATCCAGCCCCAGTGAATGATGGAGTATGAGCATTGGGACTGGGTGCAGATGCTTTATTGCACATTTAGTTGATGAATGTGCAACATAATAGTGCTGCAACCTGTTATCTATTGCTGTAATTAAAGCCAGGTTGTTACAGTGACTTACTATAAACCTGGTCAAGTATTGCAAATGAGTGTGCAGCTCATTTATTAGGGAGGTCTTTGGATGCTAGTTCTTTGGAGTGCATAAAACACAGAGAATACCAGGTTTGGGGTTTTTTTTTGTTTGGTTTGTTTTTTTGGTTTTTTGTTTGGCTTGTTTGGGTTTTTTTGGTTGTGCTTTGTTCAGTTGTGTTTTTAAAAATCTTTCCTATGTGCCTAGCCAAATTCGGATGCTCATTCAATATTTATTTACCAAGCTGCTTTTGGTGTGATTTCCCTTAGAGCTGGCACTGGACTTTGTTCAGATTTCTTCCCTAACCAACTCTGGAAAATGCCATCCCCACAGCAGCAGTAGCTGTGCATTTTTTTGTGCATGCATATGTGCTTTACCAGGTTCTGTCCCCTCTGATGCAGCATGGTGTACTTTAGCCTCACACCTCAGTGTCTTGCACACATGGAAGTTAGCAAAGGGTTATGTCACTGAGTAGGACAGTGAACTGTCTGCTGCAGATCACAGGGCAGACCTACCTGTGTGGTTAAGTTTTTCTCATGTGTCAGTAACACTTGTGGGGGAATCCTGGCCCAGGAGAACAATAGTGGGAGTTCTGCCATTGACGTCAGCAGAGCAGTGATTTCACCCAAGGCCCCTAATGAGATGCGATGGACACAAACCAGGACTCTAGAACAAGCTGTTCTGTATCCCATTACTTGTGTCCTCGCCAGCCTCTCTCCCTGCACAGCACATGGCAGAACCTTGGGATATTCTGCAACCTGTGTGTACACAGCACATCCTCACTAGGAACTGGAGATAACACCAACACCTGGACGGAGTGACACCTCTTCATATACTCAGGTGCTGGCTCTGTCCTTGCTCAGGCTTTTGTATGCCACAGAACCCTCCACACCAGGCTTCATGGTTTGCCTGGTGGTCCTTTCAGGAAGCCCAGCTGCTGGCTCAGGCTGGGGCAGTGTATGTATTCCTTCCTCTCTCACTGCAACAACTGCTTAGGTAACCAACACAGCTCTGCATCTCCCTAGCTGAAAAAGCACAAACATTTATTTGAAAAGCAGATCACTGAGGAGTGTTTTTAAGGGCTCAGATTGATTCTAAGAGGTTATAAAGCCCTTCCTAAAGCTCATTAAGATCCTGATGCACAAAGGCTGTTGCAGGTCTTGGAGGAATCATCTCAGAACTGCCACACAAAGGCAGCTTAATGTGAAGGGTTGAATATTATTTAGGCTCATGAGTGATGGAGGAAGAGAAAAAGCAGATCACTGAGGAGTGTTTTTAAGGGCTCAGATTGATTCTAAGAGGTTATAAAGCCCTTCCTAAAGCTCATTAAGATCCTGATGCACAAAGGCTGTTGCAGGTCTTGGAGGAATCATCTCAGAACTGCCACACAAAGGCAGCTTAATGTGAAGGGTTGAATATTATTTAGGCTCATGAGTGATGGAGGAAGAGAAAATGGGAATATTATTTAGGCTCATGAGTGATGGAGGGAGAGATCTGAAAATGGGAAAGGGTATTAAGCCAAGAGAAACCATGTCCTGGACTTTTGGCTGCTAACGGGCCAGATCATTTGAATGGCAGGCTGTTAGCCTGGGTTAGACCTATAGGCTACTTGAAAATAGCAGCATCTTGATAATTTAAGAGAATATCAGTATCAGTACATGGGAAGTGATCTGAAATAGGCTGATGTAATTCCAGGAGCCTTCCACTGCATGGCTGGACTGGCTGCAGGAGGGGAGGATGTTGGGCATTCTTAAAAAAATGGAAAACATCTAGAACGCATTAATTGTGGGAAGATTTTCATTCTGTATTGAATCTGCACACATAAGCACACACATATATTTTAGCAAACATATATTTTTCTGTTCTGTTTTGAGGTTTATATGATTGATTTCAAATTTATTAGGGGTTGAAAAACTGTCACGGGAGAAAAAAAATTATTTCTTCCGTGCAGACAAATGACTGTCTGCTTGATTTAAGGTCTGTTATTGTGAGTTGATAGTGTTTGCTCCCTACAGCTCCTATACATGCAAGCAAACATAGAATTATGTGGTAGACATGCTAAATATTTATTAGTTTTTCAAGGCTAACCACAAAGTGAAAATTAAAAACAGAAGTGGAATAAACTCTCGTTCTTCAGGCTTTCCTCTGACTAATGGAAGGAAATGTCTCTGGGCTGGTTAGTGATTCACTGTCCACAACAGAGGCCTCTGTCCCAGCCTGCTAGTCGTGGTTGGAATTAGCAGCTGAACTGATCGGATCTGGCAGTTCCTGCTTTCCTTACCAGAAGGTGCCAACACAAAGAAATGATTTGCCCTTGCGCTCTCAGCTCTGGTTGAGACTTTTTTTTTTCAGGAATGCACTTCAGAGCTCCCAGATCACCATCCTGTCCCACCCTGCAGAAAGCTCGGGCAGTCCTTCATGAACTTCCTTCCAAACATGCCACTCAGGCTGCAAAAGGCACCTTTGCTTCTGTACATCTGTGCTTGCAGCTGTAACACCTAAACCTTCTAATGGATAGCAAGAGTGAAATACAGGTTCTTCAGCTGCAGTAAGTGTCTAGATAGCTTGGAAATTTCTCTTTGCTACTTTGGGACCTCTAATGTATAACTCCTTGCTGGATATCTCTGCTAACCTCTGGTAGAAGGAAGTGGTGCATATGCATACAGGTACACAAATGTACAGGCACTGCCACTTTGCAACACCAACACTTTATGTTGTGTGCAAAGCCTTTTTCTTCCTTAAGAGGCAGTGTGCTTAGGATTTCATTTCATAAAGTCAGAACAATTCGTGCCAAAAGGATCAAGAACCTAATGGAAAAAGCAGTCTTGGAAAACATTTATGTGGAAAGGGTTGCTATCACCCTAGAGGGCTGGCATTGCTTTGCTTATTAGATCTGCTGTACAAGAGGGTGATGGAGCATTTCACCAGATCAGCAAGATTAAGGCATCTGAAAGGGTTAGCTTTCCCCCTCTGCTCATAGGGGGAAACTCTCAAAGGGGAGAGCAGCAAGTAAAAAATTTGCTGCTTGCCAGCATCAGCTATGAGAGGGATTTGACCAAAGTGAAGGAAGACTGGCACTGGCAGATGTCAGCTTTGCACTGAAGAGAGCAGAGTTAATTAGAAAGACAGTGCCAGCCCTGCAAAAATCACATCTGCGCTGTCATGGACACCAAATAACCCCAAAGAGTGTGGTTTATCTCCGTAACAGTGACTTATGTGGTCAAATAACACTTCTCCAGACCTTTGGCTAACAATCATGGAGTCATCTTTAAACAGATGCTGTCAACATTAAAAATCACTATATATATTAATTTGGAGAGATATATCTATATTGACATGCCTAACTAGTATTACTAAAATAAACCCTTTTTGGATTGTTTTAAGTAAGTCTCACTGAGTCTTTGCCTCAAGCCAATTTCATTTCCAAATTTGACCAGTTGGTTCCCCTTTGGTCCACAAGCCTTTTTCATGGCAGCAGAGGTAAAAGAAAAAATGACAATTCTTTCGCTGTTTAAATTAACGTGGGACCAGAGGTATGTTTGAAGGTATTTTATCCCAATCTGGGCATTTTTGGCTTTCCATGCGGTAAGAGAACTTCTCAGTTGAATCACTACAATACTCTTTTTTGTTGTTTTAGCACCTGATTTGGTGACCACTACCATATAACTCTGATGTGTTTTATTCAAAATGACTGGGTAGTTATTGTTGAGTTTGTAGTATCATTTTGTCTAGAGTATAAGTGAGCTGTTGTGTGAGACTATCTTATTCATTGGGTTTTTTCTCCTGGACAAATTGAATTCCTCAGTTGGACTTAATTTGGTTCTTGCATCACATGTTTACAGTCTAAAATAATACGAGCCAAAAAAAAAAAAAATCAAATGAAAACAGAAACTCTGTGAACTATTCCTGAAATATTTGAAGGCAGTTCTTGGCCATTTTCTTCTCCATATGTATGGATGTTTTTTGGATTTCACAGGGAATAAGTACCTTCCCTGCAAGTGAATAGCCCAGCAGCATGGAGAGATAATGAATGTTTGCAAAACATTGCAAGATCCATGGATGTAAAGCACTGTATGATTTTCTCTGACTCCATTTGGCTACAGGTCAATGGGATTCAGTTCTTGGTTCTGATTCCCCTAACTGTGTTCAGTGCCTTTGTTCAGTTTGTGTATTTCTGCACTGTACAGTGGAACTCAGGAGCTGGAGTAAGTGCTGGCCTGAGCTGGTCTATGACCCATTACCTGATCTTATCCTTGTGAGGTGCAGCCCAAGGTTAGGCATCCCCTTTCTGAGCAAGGGATTCAGGGACTCTGAGACTGCAGCTTAGCTGGGTCTGGCTCCAGGGGCTGCTGACTTATCGCTGCTTTGGGAAAAACTGTTATTCTCCATTGCATGGAATGTTCTCCTTGCGCCTGTTGTGTCAACTTGAACTCTTCCTGGTGGTCACAGTAACCCCTCCTTGTTCTCCATCTGCTGTCTTTTCTTTGGCTGTAAGAAAGGCTGTTGTGTAGGACATTTCCTGTGCTGCTACACTTTGGTTAATTCATGATGGAGCTCTATTGTCACACACCTGCTGGTGAGGCAGCTCTCATGATCTGAGGTGGAGGTTATGCTGGGCTCCCAAGATCCTTAGAAGGAGCAAGGCCAGTGTCGGAGGCCTAGAACTTTCTTCGACACCAATGTAAAGAAGTGGAGTCTTGTTGGAAGTTCTGAGTGAAACCCTGCCCTGGCTTGCTTCCCATGGAGGCAGTAAAAGGAGCTTGTGTACCAGGCACTCCCCTTTCCCAGCACAGGCATCTCTGCAGAAAACAAGACCTGCCTCAGAGTTATTTCCCTGACATGTGTGACTGTCACTGCAGCCATAAATTTTCCTCAGCTGTTTTGCTTAAAGAGTATTTAAATTAAAAAGGACTTTCATTTCATGTCTTGGAAGAATCTTTTTGAGTCTATTTTCTTACAGAAGTGCCAAGTCTAAGGCAAAAGCTATCAGGTAAAGGGTATTTTTTTAAAAAAGAAACAAACAAAAAAGCAAGGCAGAGCTTTGAGCTATTCAAAGCAACCACAAGCATCAGTTTCTTTGGCATCAATTCAGGTAATTGTTGTGACATGTTAGTGACTTACAGTGGAAAAATCCAGGTCTGAGAGTGAGGGTGATTAGATAAATGTATGTTTATGATGGGAACAGACCTTGTTAACAGCATGTGGCATTTACATTCCCCTTAGATCACTGGTTTACGATCAAAAGCTCTCAAGGGGGAAACACAACTGCAGTTTTTCAATAAGCACCTGACAACACTTAGTTTCAGTGACTTTTCCTGGCTCTGCTGCAGGCTGTGTGTTTGCTTTGGGACATCTCACTTGGTCTCTCAGTGGTGCACTTCCCATAAATCAGAGGTCTCTGTCCTCTTTTATTAGCCCCTGGAAGGATCTAGTGAGGTTGGAGTGGATTCACCAGTGTGAAACAGCAAAATGTATGTGAAAATAGCTGTCTAGTGTCTAACTGTAATTCCCAGAAAAGATTTCTTATGGAAAGGCAACAGAGCCCAGGTATGAGTTGGCCAAGAGGTATTTGGGATCTGTAGCACTGGTGGTATTTGTCTGGATGAGTTTGACCTCCAAGGATTCTTCCTAGCTCTTGTTTAATCTTGGATTCTGTGAAACCAAGACAAATAGTGATAAGCACAATGATGTCATGTCCTCAGGTTTTTTTACCATTACCATGGAACTGTTCATAAATGGATTGCCCTTTCTTCTTGTAAACTGAATCCCACACAGGTTATTTAACATCATTCATTTTTTATGCTTATTTGAGACCTTTCAGTCACTGAGTGAAGCCACAGATTTAAAAACTCTGTACTGCTACAAAATTCTTCATAACTTGATATTATTCATGTCTTGGACATAATATCTACCTTTCATAACAATAATACCTAAAATCAGTAAAATGCAAACAGCAATTTTAGCCATTAGGGAAGAAAATATTAATGAAAAATCCATGAACTCCCAAAGTTTTCATTCAAGTTTTGGATAAAGATTCATTTGCATTATCTCTTTGATTGAACATGCCCCACTCTGACTGTGATAAAAAAAATAATCAAATAATCTCAATGGAGAACTTTTGGTATTCTAAATTCATTATTGATGTGGTATCTGACTGATCCAGAAAATAATTAAAGTTGGCCTCATCAGTAGGTGGAGACAACATGAGAGGGTTGTAACACAGAAGACCCAAAAGGGTCTTGCACTAACAATTGTCGCTTTGGTTCTGACCATAGACACTCTTGCTCTTACTGCATTTTTTTATTATGATCACATTTTTTATCTCCAAGATTTAGCTTATAGTTTCTGCTTTACATTTTGCTGGAGTGCATAATAATTTTCTGCATCAAAGCTTCTATCTCAAGACACTCAACTATCTCTCTGTATTGGTATTATATTACAAAGTCATGTCTATCTTGATACAAACTCTAGTAATGTGGATGAGGTGTCTACCACAGAATCCATGCAAGTTAACAAATATACCTGTCAAAATAAAAGCATGAAAGCTTGATTAAGAAGTTCTGAAATGCAATCAGTATTTCCCTCTGTTCAGTTGTGTAACTATCAGGGCTGTTCTTGTTTCTTTCAGCTTTGGTACAATCAGTTCCCTGTATGTTATCCAACAGATTTCAGAGGATTATAGGAAGTTTCAGTATCAATAGACAACATCTGGCTTTCTGACATTCATGTCTGCGTGAAGCAGGATTTATTCTGCAATTTAGAAGCATCATTATAATATTTGTTTCACTATTTCACAAATGTCTGTCTGTTCATCCTCAGTAATTCTGTAGGGATATGCACTGTTTTTGCTGTGTTTTTCAAGTTGCTGTGGTTACAAGGAGATACTCTGCTTATTATTTTCCACGTGCCAGATCTGTGCCCTGGCTATTGGCCCAATTCTATGAGGTATTTAATACCTCCTGAAAGTGTCAGAGTGCCGTCAACTCACACATAAACCAGAAGTTACTGAGGGCATTTAGTCAACCTCACTGATTCTATGTCTATTGGCAGTCATGGAAGATTACCAGTTTGATGCTCATCTTTGGCTGCAGGTGATGCAAGTGTCAGCCAGACCAAGAACAAGAAGTGAGAGAAATCAGATGGAGTTGTCCTCTTTAACAAATGAAATGGAGGGAAATCGGCTTCCACCTTTAATATCTCGAAGTTCTTTTTTTTTTCAGGCTGTGTCCCATAATCTGTACCTGGATTCCTTTGGCAGAATACCTGAAAGGGTAAATTGTGTAGGATCTTTGCAGGTAGGGCACATTTGGAACCCAGAGGTAGTCTGCTCTGAGTGTTGTCTTTCATGCTTTGGCCACAGGATCACATACAGGAGCTGCTGTGGGCATGCAGTGTAAAGTGGAATAGGTACTTGGCCAAGTTTCTCCCTTTTGTCCTGCTGCAGTTGCTTATCCCCTTTCTGCAAATTCAGTGTTAATGTGGTTTTACTGTCATATGTCCTTTCTCAGCAATGTAGAGTTCACTACTGGAAACTGTGTGGCAGAGCTTCCTAGGGATTAAATTATGCGATACCCAGGCATACAGAAAACTATATTGATAGAGGTGTATTCTATAGAAATTTACACCAGTTCCACTCTGTCCTGCCAGCCACTCACTACCTATTGCTCAGGGTAACAGTTTGTTGCAATTTCCAGCTTTGCCTATGGTTACCGAAAGATTAATTCTTTAAGGGAAGCGTGTTCTGATGCTGCCTGCAGAATTTTAATCTGTCAGTGTTGCTGCCCTTTCCTAGAGAAGGCTGAGGACTAACTCAAACCAGTCTGCACTGCACATGCATTTGCGGGGCTAGAGCAAACTGGAGAGCAATGTGGGTGGATGCTGGAACTGGCAACTGCTGGGAATCATACCCTCCCTCTTCTTACTTTCTGCGAGATGTGTGGAAACCTCTGGGTTCAGATTTCTGGAAAATTCCACAGTGACAGCTATGTTTCTTTCTGTGCAGTAGGGCTGAATTTCATTGGGTGCTCTTGAAGTGTACCATGCCATTTAGAGTGGCCTCAGACAATTCCTGGCCTCACAAAACTTTGTGTTGAAAGCATTGGACTTCGGACTGATATAACCCACAGTTCTTTCAGTGCTTGACATAGAGCTCAACCTCAGTCTCCTACTTAGGTGTGCTTATGTGAACCCAAGTGTCGCCAGAAATCTCAGAATTGCTTTTTTCCCATTGATCACTTACCTGTGCAGAAGAGTTTTATGCTGCAAGGTGGAATAATGGTTCTCAGTTTTGTAAAACTCTACTGTGTTTCCTTTTCAATAGATTGCATAAGTCCTTTGATACCATGGAAAATGCTATCACAGGGTAGTTTTGGCTTACACAGGTTTACCAGACTGAGGTCCCATCTAGTCCTATATACCACAGCCTGCAATACTTCTGGAGTCCAAGAAACCCTGCAGTGAACAACCATGGAATTAGTTATGTACAGAAGAAAATTTATTCTTGGTAAGGTGTTAATTTATAAAAGTAACCTTTTCAAGCTTTGTTATTGCAAATCTGCTATTAATCTTCATTAGCATAGATTCAATACTTGCCGCAGCTGTTTAAATGAATGATACTTCAAACACTCTTGTGCTGGAGCAATTAGAGAAATACTGGTTTTCTGATAAAAGGATACACCTAAATGTTATTTTTCATTATCAAGTGAGGGAGGAGAATGTGAGCTTGGTATTAGAGATTCTGGGAAACTGTTACGTTTTTCACTCTGTTGTGCTTTGGGCTTCTTTTTGTAATGATTGGGAAATTGGGGGGATTTGGATAAATCCTTGCATTATTGTGACTCAACAACTTACTGCATGTCATTGAGCCATGATCAGTCTTGATCCAAGTGCTCATCTCTCTTCACGTAAAGTCATGTTGCCCCAGTGAAACTTCCTTTACTGCATGATAAGCTCAGTCTGACTACTTTGCACTTGCAGAGAGGTGAAAGTCTCCATGGAGGCAGCTCAGTCAGCTTGGGTGGTGCATGGTATCTTACTGGTGCTTCTGGTCTCTCTGTGTGGAAAGCACTTTGAGTGTAAGTTCACATTTGCCACACCATATGGTGGGAGCCAGATGCAGGAGGCCCAGCCTGAACATAATCCAGAGGTTTTCCCTTCATAGCTTGTGTTTCTCTGTGTGAAGCAGCTGAACTTCACAGTGCATCCAGCTGTAGCTGTATGGGTGATTGTGGAGCTTGGTCTTGAGTGTGAATCCTTGCCTCAGTTGTCCACCTCTAAATTGGGAAAAGTCATTCGCATCCCATCCCCAGCAAACAGAAGGATTGTGAGGATAAGTGCAGAAAATATCAAGGCTTCTCCCCCCGCCCTCAATAACAGAACTAAAATTCTGCTTCTCCATAGCCAATAACCAACATCAAGAACAGGCAGATAGTGATAATTTTATTCAGAAATGAATGTGAATGCTTTAAAAAGTGCCAGCTGCCAGGGAATGGTAGAGCAGAATCCCCAGCAAACAGAAGGATTGTGAGGATAAGTGCAGAAAATATCAAGGCTTCTCCCCCCGCCCTCAATAACAGAACTAAAATTCTGCTTCTCCATAGCCAATAACCAACATCAAGAACAGGCAGATAGTGATAATTTTATTCAGAAATGAATGTGAATGCTTTAAAAAGTGCCAGCTGCCAGGGAATGGTAGAGCAGAACCTGGACTTAAGACAGAATTTGCTATATTTGTATCTAGTCCAGTGTGTTTTATTGTCAGGTTTACTTGGACAAAGCATTGTCTTGGGGTACAGAAATCCTGAACTGTATCCCTGTTGGCTGTTCCAAACCAGATATATGATCTTAGAGGAGTCACATCACATGCCTCTACCTCCATGTTGTGTAGATAATTGCATCCCATTGTTGTAAAGTGCAGTGAGACCTTCCATAAAGAGCTAGATGTGATTATTATCTTTATAGCAAACATACATATAGCATCCAAGTGCTGGTCCTGCACTTTGGCC
>NW_008679671.1:22982-45167 GCF_000695815.1 Acanthisitta chloris | reverse complement strand
TGGTTGATTCTGTGATTCTGTGAAGGGGCAACACACCCCCATCAGTCGTCTGAGAGACTTCCGGTAGTTATCCCAGTGCCAAGACATGGCATTCATGCCCCCATCCCTTGCTGCTGCATTCTGCAGAGGCCTAAGGCAAAGGTCCAGAAAGCCTAATCCCAGAGATGTAACTACAGTTTATTATGGGTAGTGTTTTATAGCAGCTGAGTTGAGGGTGTGATGAAGAGTCAGGTTCTCATCAGTGAGCATTACAGCCTCTGTTTCACTTCACCATCACCTTCATTGTTGACTCACAATTAATGAAAAACTGAACTGTTTGGGATCAATGAAACTTTTAATAGCTCATTAAAAATCAGTAATAAGTATTTCTTCCTGCCTTTTGAAGAATACGAACCTGGGAAAGAGGGCAAACAAGACTCTTAGGAAAGACAAGAAACATAAGGGAGATGAAATGAGTCTTCCAAAAGGAGAGGCAGTAAGCTGCTGTGCTCCCAGCTTGGTTTCAGGTGACACTGCTTGTGCCATGATGGCCTTCAAAGGAAAGGAGGTGAGGTTCAAGAAGACAGACAACTACCCAGGAATGGTCCAAGCTCAGATGCACAGCAGATCAGAAAGCACAAATTACAGGAAAGGAAGGTTTCTGGGTGAGCTCTAACTTTGACAAAAAAAAAAAGTCCCTTTCTGTCTCTTTACCTCCCTACAGAGCCTCAATGCAGCCAAAACTCAGGGTTATATGAAAAGGAAGAGAATTTTGGTCCATAACAGAGGTTACACCTGACTGTGGTCCCAATTCGCAAAACATCTTTTTTATCAATTCATGACTAATCATTGGTTCATTCTGTCTCCTTCATTTTGCCTTAGCTATTCACAACATGTCTTTAGTGAATGAGCATGGGATCTAAGAAATGCTTTTAATCATGTATGTGGGTGGAGCATCTTTCCATGATGCAGGTGATCACCTGGAAAGTCAACAGTCACTTACTGCCTGGTTTGTTCTAATTTTGAGAGAAATAAATTAATCTCATAGCATGTGCATCACTGATCTTTGATGTACTACTGTGAGCTGCTTTGGGAAGAGATGTGGCAGCCCTGCCCCATCCATTTTCACTCTGATCTGTTTTGCAGGTTGAGTCCTGATTGTAGGTGCCCTTGTTACAGGGTGTTGTGAAGGATCAGCAATCAGACAGCCTGAGTGCTTTTAAAAATTAAGACATCCTCAAACAATTCAAATCAGGCATCCCAGAGATCATTTGTGAAATAGATGATTTGGGGTCCTTATAAATGCATGTGAAATTGTTTCCTACAAACAATAAATGTTGAGATCAGAACAATACTTAGAGAAAATTCCATAGAAACAGCATTAGCTTCTTTCTAGAATTTTAACAGTTTAGAAAATCATCCTGTAAGAACGACTTTCAGTCATAAATGCACCCTCGCTCCTCATACCTGAGGCACTGAGCAGCAAGAGGTTCAAAAGTAGTCACAAGGAGCAGAATCAAACTGTTTTTCACAGAATTTGCCATGCAATGTTGTGCTCGCCCACTCTCCCGTATGTCCCTGCTGCAGTGATTTCCAGTTAATTCTCTTCCATCAGTGCTGTTCTGGTGGCAACACAGAGGTTTCTGCCAGCTTTTAACAAGCCAGAAGGGAATGACATGAGACAGAATGCCAGGCACTTACCTGTAAACAGCAGAGCAGACACCAAAATGTGAAACATTTTCAGAGACATGGCAAATTATCCAGTAAGGGTTTCCTTTGTAAAGTGAAGACAGTGATATAGTTTTATACTTTGTTATCTTTAGGTTTATAAATCATTTACCAGATACGTGTAAACCGTTGGTGCAGGCAGAGGGCAGGGTACAGTGCTTAGTTCAGATTTGTCCTATATGCCTCTGTTTGTACACTTTGGACTTTGCAAGCTGAGCCTCTAATGAGCCATAATGGCTTATTATTTTGTGGATGTATTTACTTCCCCATAAGCTTTATGATGCAAAATAGCACATCAGGCTTGTTCTACAAGCACTGAACAGGCAAGCCTCAGTGAATCAAGTCTTCTGCATGATTATTTCCCCTCATCCTGGTAATGGGCATGAGCAGTTTATAGTTTGGTATGAATAAAAATGGTGTTTGAATCCACCTGCTCTGAGAGCAGTGCCAGAGTATACCATATATTCTAGCTGTATAATGCCTGGGTTGAGAAAATAAACCCAAGCAAATTTATCATTTGATTAAATTGACAAAAAATGCACTAAGGCAGAGAAAGAGAGAGGGAATTGGGTTTCTGACCTGAATCAGGCAGAGGTGCCAGGGTTTCTTGCTGCCTTCTGCTGATGTTAGGAGTCTGCAATGTGGAAAACTAGGTTCACGCTGTCTTATCTTCCCCACCTCTCCAGTTAGCTGTTGACTTATTGCCAACTGACTTGTTGGCAGCAGTTGTCATACTGCAGACCAGTTTATCTTCATAAGCTCACCTACACCAGTGATAACAGACCACAGAAAAGCTGAGCTTCATCACACGTTGACATGGGTTGATCTGCAGTTCATCAGCACAGGTATGCGTGTACTGTCCTTACGTCAGGGAATTAGACTCTGCTGACGTTACAGGTCAGGGACCAGACTCCATGCTGATGGGAAGTAGTACTTCATTCTGATATTCACAGTGAGGACTATCCAGTTTAGGCAGTGGATGGAGTAAAGATTTGTTGGGAAGCGAAAGAGCATTCAGTTATGTACTTACAAAGCCATATAATTTTTTGTTATTACACATGGGTGGGCAGGTCTGACAGTGCAGTCCTTAACCTTGCTGTAGGTCACATCACAACTTCAGTATTATTTTAGCATTGTTCTAAAAAACAATAGTCAATCCATCCACCCCAGGTAACAAATTACGCATGGAGGCATAATGCATTCTGGTGCCATGTTAACAACAAATATTAATTATCCAAACCTATGATCAGTTTCCCCACCTCTGAGCTACTAAATCAAAGGTAAATTGTCAGCACTTTTGTGCACTAGCACTAAAGGTATAAAGACTGGGACATTTGCCAATAGATGACACAGATGGCTGTGACCGACCAGCTCTCAAGAACTGTAGATCCCCCAGAAAAAAGTTCCAGGAAAGCATAGGAGTTATCCTTTCATCTCACAAACTTTGTCAGTCATCTTCTCCAGCCTCTTCGATGCTTCTTTCTTACATGGACCTGCCTTTCTATTGCAGCTTCCCTCCTACAGTTATTTCCTCACAGTTCCTAGGATAATGGCCGGAAGAACATGTTGGTGTATCATTTTATATTTATTGCAGTTATGTCTTCTTTAATGTGCAGCCTGCTCAAAGAGAACATTGCTAGTCATATGGCCTAGGTGGAAAGCAACAATAGCAGCCAGTAAGACTTCATTGCCACCTAGAAGCAGATCATAGTCATGCTGTGCCATGCTGGACTGGCAACACAGACCTACTTTTCCTACCACATCTTAGGAAGCAAGAGAAAGAGATGAGAAAGTTTTTTCAGTAATAGGAGCTGCAAAAAATGATAAAACAGTTAGAGGCCACAGATCCCAACTGATCTGAGTAACCCATGTCCAGACTCCCAGATCCTAAAAACAGCCTTGCTCTTCTAATGACTTGTCTATATCCTTTACTGGTGAAGCCCTGACTCTGTTATAGGAAAAGTCCTCACTGAGAGGCACAGAATGTGTTCTGGTGGGGACGACTTGTCTATATCCTTTACTGGTGAAGCCCTGACTCTGTTATAGGAAAAGTCCTCTCTGAGAGGCACAGAATATGTTCTGGTGGGGATGTTGCAATGCCTGGGCTTAGGCTCTGAGTTCAGAAGAACTCAAGGCTTACTTTGCTGTAGACTGGGACAGGGATCAGGCATCTTATTCCATGATACTAGATTTCGGAAGCAGCTAAATTGCAGATAGTACTTTTCCTTGGACATATAGATCCATGACACCTGAACACTCCTCCCATTGTCCTGTGTTTCATCCCCTATCCTGTCACCTTTGTTTCCTTGTCTGATTTAGGCCTCTGTTCTTTCTAGTCTACACCGCCCAGCTCTGCATCCTTCCCCTGACACTTGTCTTCCCTCTTGTTGCGTGCTCTGCAATTTCACGTAAAATGATGCTATGCCTGTAAAACCCAACATCTTTAGGCTGAAGAATTTATAGGTCTCTTATGAGGAGAGTGGCTTTGCAGTGTGATTTCCCTTTCCTCCTTTCATATGTGTCCTGCTTCCCATATGCATGAGTGTACAGCTCTGAGGTTCACTCTCTCCCTGCCTCCTAACCCAGTCCTGCTATTGCTGAGTCTCACTTCTGCTCAGAATAGCCAGTGTTTTTCCTGAAGCCCTGTAATGTGTACATAGTCTGGGGGTTGCATATGCCCCACTGGCTCACATACAAAAACTTTTAGGAGACAGATGAGTCCTTAGCTGTTCTTTGAGGACATTATATAGGCAATCTGGATATCACCAAAACCCCATGAAAAGCATGAATTTGTTCATTGAATGTAGTATTTTAACTGTTAATCACTAGCAGATATGCAGGCTGCAGTTTTTGGAAGGTTTGTAATTTGGCCCAACGGCTCAAATTTTCATATGGAGGAATGAATCGTCGTATCATTCTCATATGATGACCTCCCTCTCTTGTCAAATTTCTATTCCCTATTTTAAAGCACAGAAAGCTTAGTCAAAGGAGTTGTCATCAGAATATTCAGTGCAAGTTAAACTTCCCCACACACATCCTTGTAACATTTGCAGAAATAGCTGAGATACTGGCTAAAGTGGTGCAAAAAATTTGAGCTTGATGCAGACACCTGACATTGTAAAAAACAATAAATTTTAAAAATTTTAAAAATCAGACCAAATTATAAACGTTTAACTGAGTTATAGGCAAGGGAAGGTAGGATTTTCTGAAGAGATGTTTCAGGCAATCTACAATGCTGCCAGCCTTATCAATAAGGTGTAAGGCAGGCTTCAAACAGCAGAACTCCAAGTTAGGGATAGATCAGAACATTTTTCCTTTTACATTTCATAATCTTAGACAGTAAATCACCACACCAGGGAAAAGATATGTGTATCAATTATTTTTCTTTAAGTAAAAGGAATAAAACCACACTGTAGAAGATTATAGCTGTAACAGTTTTAGCAAGAAAAGGAAGAAAAGAGGTTGAGCTCATCTTAAAAACATCCTGGGGAAGATGATCACAATTGGCTATACAATGAAGCCTCTGTTTCCTTGAATTATTTTTTAATATATTTTTCACTAGTGTGGTAGTTACAAAGTGGCTAATTTGTAAAATATCTAAGAGGAGAGCTGAATATCCTTAAGACTGCTTGTTGCTTCCAGTTCATTGAAATCAGATAACATATAAAGTTATTGGGAAGGAGCAAGCAGGTAGGAAATCTTATAGATAGCCTGGGTTTGGGAACAAAAAGATAAAGTTGAACAATTTCAGCCGAAAAATCCACATTCATTTTCTTTTTTGCCACCAGCTTAACACCTGCACGTGTGTTTCGCAGTAGGAAATTTGTTTTAGTTCAATTTTGCCATCTAAGTATAATGCTAATCTCTAAGACTTGTAAACCACTATGTAACTGTTGAAAAACGTCATGTTCTGGTGTATTTAATATCAAACTCCTCATTTGTTTTAGCTTGTCTAACATTTACCAGTTCTGTTTGTTCATGTCTAAGACATCTTTGACTTAAGTAGATGTGCCTACACCAGTGTTTAAGTTTAGTTTTTGAGTATCTGAAAATGACTGTTGTGTTGCTGTGGTATCTTTTTGGAGTAGAAATGAGTCAAGTGTAAAGCAATATTTAAAGGAACATAGGACCTATGAAGGATGTGAAAAATCTTTCTCAAAACAAAGGAAACGTGCAAAAAATTTGACACGGGGGACAATCTAGAAGGACTCAGAACGCGTATTAGCAGCATGAAAAGCTCACAATCTTCTTTTACCTTGTCTTGTTGTTATGTTTGGCATTCTGTGACTGGTTTAGTCTAGGTAAACTGAGGAAAGAGGCAGTGCAAAGGCAGACTCGAGCCACTCAAGTGAAGCAGGCCTCTTCCAGGAGCATAGCGTAAGACATGTTGTGCTGGGTTAAACCAGGAGCCTGACATCCCATGACTGACTGTGGCCAGCAGCAGAGGACTAGGGAAGGGGGGGAAGAAAACAGTGACTATTGCCACCAGCACACCTTCTGTACAACCAGCATGTTGTGGCTAAGGACTTGAAGTCAGAGGTAGTAGCTTAGTGTTTAGCATTTATTGATACCTTAGTTTAGTATTTCTCAATACCTTAGTTTTGTAACCACTTTTAAAATCCATAGATGAACTATGTGCAGTGTTGAACCCTTCACCTGACCATTATCTGGACAACATTTTTTCTGTTACTTTTGTCTCATGGGAAGAGCCTGGCTACATGATTCTATATCCTGTTTCTTGCCTGACAGAAAGGCAGGCAGGCTAAAGTTTGAACTGTTTGCAGTGTGGTTGCTGTTGCAGTCCAATAGAAAAGACAATCCTGAGAAGGAGTTTTGGAAAAGTACTGGGAGATTTTCAGAATTTTGGGCCAGTCACTAATTCCAGTTATGTTTTTCTGTATTCTGCCCCAATGCCTCTGAGCAGTGCAAGTCTTGGAAGACACCTGCCATGCTTTTGGTACTGAAGGCACGTATGCACACATGACCTAGAGGCAGTATTCTGGTTCTAGCCACAGCAAGCAGTGCAGGGGAGGATGCCTCTCCACAGTCATCACTGTTGAGTGACCTGTCTTTACAAAATTTTCCCCGTTATAGAAATTTTTTCTCCCCTATTTTACCAAGGTGATTGTGTGAAGGTAGTTTGTATAAATCTTTGTGCAGTTGAATTGAGCTAAGACCTACAGGGAGGCCCAGTGTGAGCAAGTTAACAGATCTTTTATTGGACAACACTTCAAATGCCTTTTATATTTTGAAGTAAGCCTACTGGCATATGGTGAGGTATTTAGCACAGCAGGAGTGTGCACTTTACACCTTCTGACTTGGAGATGTGCTTTACTTCAGTTTTTTATTCCAGCTAGCTACAGCTCTTGATAAGCCCTTCTCCAACTGTGGTGAACAGCACCACCAGTCCCATCCTGCTGCTCTTGTGCTTGAGCACTTTCGTTCTTTTTACATTTATGACTCCTGAGGGCATGAGTAACTCTCTCTTCATAGTGGGAGAAGGCATGAATGCTTTACCTCTACATGTTTTCCCAGAATTGCACCATGTAATGACATGTACTCCTCAGTTTTCCAGTTTCAGGAGCAGGTGCACATGTGCCCTGGTATTTGCACAGCATGGCTGTGTTTCAGGCAGAGTCCCCACACTGGTTTGTACTCTCTCTGGCTGGGTTTCTGGGGTGTAGATAGTAGTCAGCATGTTTGTTCCTTCCATGACACAGACATCCATCAAGCCTCTACAAGCAACACCCACAGGCTCAAATCTAATAGTCCTTTTCATAACAAGTGTCAAGTAACCAGCACAGCTAGTGGCTGTGGTTTCTTTCCTTTTTACCAGTACAAAGTTTAAGAAAAGATGACAGCATTCAGGTAAGTGGCCTAGAAAGATAGATAATCTCTGCTTTAAATGGCTATCTTGTTCTCAAAGTCATGACCTTCATACATGACTGTAATGTCTAAGAAATCATAGAATCATAGAATCAACCGGGTTGGAAAAGACCTCAAAGATCATCGAGTCCAACCCTACCATCGTTACTAGACCATGGCACTAAGTGCCACATCCAGTCTCGTCCTGAAAACCTCCAGGGATGGTGAATCCACCACCTCCCCGGGCAGCACATTCCAATGTCTGACTACTGTCTCCATAAAAAAATCTCTTCCTGATATCCAACCTAAACCTCCCCTGGCAGAGCTTGAGTCTGTGCCCTCTTGTCCTGCTGCTGGTTGCCTGGGAGAAGAGACCAACCCCCACCTGACTACAGCCTCCTGTCAGGGAGTTGTAGAGGGTGATAAGGTCTCCCCTGAGCCTCCTCTTCTCCAGGCTAAATGTATTCCTTGTTGCTGAGATTGTAATAACTGAACTTCTAACATTCCTTGCAGAACATTTATTATGTTACAAACAATGTTTTTCTACAATTTCACGGACTTGATTATGCTATAGATTATGTCTGATCTGGTACCTATTGAGTGCCCTGTTTTCATGGGATAATGAATGTCTTCAATACATAGTGAAGTCAGAGGAGCAACAAGCATCTGGATTGCCTAGATTTTTTTTAACCATTGAACTCAAGTGCAGATCCCAGGGTGTGAGTGACCTGCTCACTCAGCCTCACTGATAACTCTGACACTGGCCTTGTTCTCAGTTTGCCTGAGTGAAGCTGCCACAGAGTAAGGAAAAAATATAGTGGCATCAGACTGCACAAGAAGGTGGAGCAGTATGTAAAACCTCCAAGAGACTCAGTGCTTTTTCTTCTGAATGCTTGCTTCCTACTCTGTAGAAGATGATGCAGTCTGGATGCTTTTTTTAAAAAAAACTTCAGGTTTTTACTTTAAAATACCTCATGGTAGCATGACCTGTTGTTCTTCTGGTGGCAGCCAGAAATTGTCACAGCATTCCAGAGAGGTTGCTGCTGTCTAATCTTGCTGCAGTGTAGATGTTAGCTGACAGCCCTTGGAGCCATTCCGATCCATCACTCCTGGTCCACAATAGAGCAACTCTGGCTTGCAAGACAAAACACACACACCATGATCCTCATGATGTAGCATAAGAATCTTCTGTGTATTTTTCTTGCCTTTCTGCCAGCAGTGATGTAGTGACTGTGGTAGTTGCAACTTGACAAAATTTTAGATGCAGAATTCTTTACACCCATCTCTTCTTGAAAGTAATATATATTGTTGCCCCTACACAGATTTGGGATTGTGTTTATGAAGTCAGGATGATCTGGCTGGGGCAAGATCTGATTATTCTGCTCCCACTAACATGATCCCTTGGAGATAGGGCATATGGATACCATTTCTCAGCTGAAACAATAAAGCTGTTGGGAATGTCTTGTGCTGTCATCCCCTTTTTATTTAGGTAGTGCAGCAATTTCTAGCAGCTGTAAACAAACATTTTAGCTTGTTGTAGAGTCAATTTTTATTACTGCTTCTTAAAAGCTGAATAACATGCAGCTAAAAGAATTTACTTTGATATATAGGACTGAGCATCAAACCATAGCCTCGTAGTCCAGGCACACAACTGGGAAAGTGTCCCAGTGAGAAATATGAAAAATTCTATAACTAGAGTAATATGAAGAGCATTTTAGTGCTGTCACAGACTGAAGTGGGAATTAACTACTATTGGTGTGACTTATGCCACAGGTGTATTTAACACAGTCAAGTTCAATCCTTGTTCTGTGAAGTCCGTCTGTTGCTCTGGCTTCGATCCTTCTGTCACCTGCTGTTGCTGAATGTGGGATGAACTGATCCTTATGTGCACTTGGAAGATAAGACCTGGTTTTAAATCTCATTATACTGATAAAACAGGGATATATTCACTAGGAATGGAGCTACACAGGTATGAAACCTGGTTAGATGTCTCTAATTACAAAAACACAAGTCTGCATAGTTCTAGCAGCTCTCCATACATCATTCCATCACAGTTTCACAGAAGGGTGGGCGTGTTGTACTAGATTCAAAAAATATATATTAGCCTTACAAGTCAGCAGAGAACAGCCCTGGTAATTGCATTACCACTTAAAGTGTTGTAAATGAATGTACAAAGTACAATACATAAAAAAGATTAAAACATAATTTAAGAAAGGGGGTTAGGTGTGTTGGTCAGCATTTTGATATTTAAAAATCCTTAACAGAACCCTTCACCATTATGTGTTTGATTCACCAAAGTGGTTTTTACCTGACTCTCTCTGTTTGAAACTGAGGATGCTGCTCCCATTCACTAGCATGACACAGTTATTTATTACTGCTAATTACCTCTAATTCTTAAAAACATTCAAATTTATTTATTTTAGCTTTACTCATTAGTTCCTCTTCAGTGACTGCAGAGATATTCAATAATGCCTAGCAACTGCTTTGTTTTTAAGAATGAAATATTTTTCATTTTTGTTGAATCTGCAATAACTGTCTCAATGAGGAAGATATTAATTTTCAGCTAGTTGGTAAAAGCTTCGACAAAATCAGCCACACTTTACCAAAGTGGTACAGGAAATGGTAAATGACATATGATCTGAATGAAGCAATGCAATTCAAATGTTTTGGGTTTCAGGTTTTCCAAAACGTTTTTACTATTGTTTTTCATTGTTTGCTTGTAAGCAATGCAATTCAAATGTTTTGGGTTTTCCAAAGGTTTTCCAAAACCTTTTTACTATTATTTTTCATTGTTTGCTTGTGAGAAGTATTTTATTGGGTCAAAACCTATATGATTGTGTTTCCTTTGCTATTGGAGCAATTACTGATGTCTGTGGCTACTTCATCTCAAGAAAATCCTGTATCTCATTGAAAAATAGGGCTTGGAAAAGTAACTGCCACAATGCTTTTATGACTTGTCTAAGTGGTTGAAATTGAAGTAATTATCAGCACTGTATCTGGTGATCTATAACTTATGTTGGCTTGATGGAGACATAGGTTGCAGTCTCTGAGCCTCATGTCTTGATTTCCATGTTCCTGTTTATTGTGTATGTGTAGGAAATTAAGGGGGGGGGTTATGTTAATTAATGTACCATGTTATTTAGACTAGATTCAACACTTTCGAACGCAAAAACTTGGGTTGAAACTGGCATGTTACTTTGGGGAACAGAAAATGACATTTTGTCCATAATCTGTTGCAATTAATTGTTTCACTAAAATGTCCCCACCAGTCATTTCAAGTAGTATACAGGAGACCCAGTTTTAATTGCTAGTTAATGTTGACTGAAGTTATCCTTTTAACACAATTCCTCAAAGAAGCAGTTCTGGCTGATTGTATATTCACCATCTCAAATGACCTACAAAACACCTCTAAAACTCCTTTATTGTGCATGCAGATGTCTTCCATTTTGGTATTATATGAGATGAATACTTTAACTACCAAGATTAAATGAGAAATCACACAGTGGGCAAGCTGCTAGCTGAAGCAACCTCATAAAATATAAACACAATAGCTCAGTAGTAGTATATGGGGAAACAGTAATTTTTAATGTAACTAAAAAAGCGACAATTTAGTTCTATACATTTTCTTTTTAATCAAAGCCCAAGTTGTCTTTTTTTCAGGAAGTAAAGCAGTATTTTGAAAAGTTTCAAGGTCTAGAAAGTTACTCTTTAAAATTTTTAAAGTGTAAAGTGCCTGGATGCAGGACTGAAATAGTATGTCAAGATAAAAGAAAATGGTGAGCATTATTTAAGTTTCGCAGTAGAGTATGTGTATTTAAACAGGAGGTGGGAGAGAAATTTCTATAACTGAGTATTTCCAGAAAGTCATTAAGTAAAACGTGCCATGAAAACATGGTGTAACAGAAACAGTATATTGACAAGGTGTTAATTCATCACTGTGCTCCATGAATATATTGTCCAGGTTTCTTAATGCCTTCCTGGTAGGCTGGAGGCAGAGGAGGAAAGAAGGTTCATTTCAGATGTACTTGTGAAATAAAGGATAATGTAAGTAATGTTACATTTAACTCTTTCTCTACTTTGCAAGAAGCTAGTGTTTTTTGAGTTGTCCATTGTTAGGCTGTGACTTGAAGTTCATAGGGGAGATTATGGTAGTGTAGAATGAGGCAATTGCAGAGCCATTCCTGATGTGCCTCGCCTCTTGTCACTGACAAGGCTACAGAAACCACCTGGGCTTACCTCTGCCTTGTTCCTTTGCTACCAAATATATGTAATGCATTGTAAAATTCTTTTACCGTCCATTTTTTTCGCACAGACTACATCGTCTTGATGGTGGGAGATATAAGGGAGAAGATCAGTTAAACCATGTCATTAGAGGGTCAGGTAGGAGACAGTAACTGTGAGAAGGAGTCAGTCTTTGTGAAATCTCTTCCCAGTTTGGATCTCACCAGACTCTCACAGTTGGAAATGTGAAATTCCATCCAGATCAGTGGCATTCAGGTGTTAATAAAAATGAGCAATAAAGCAGCAAAGTATTAGCCCTCAGAGGCACTCTCAAATGTCACACCATTCCTGTGACGTTGTAGATGCGTCACAACAAATTCCCTTGGCAAGTGCTGTATGTCACTGATTCAGTGAAGCACTCGCCTAGATACAAAAATCGGATGGAAATATCAGGATCCTAAAAGCTGCATAACAACATCTGGAATGCCTAATGGCTATTTTATTATTTCGTAACTGTCCCTGAGGCATTTAATCTTCCTGACCTTCCCCTTGCATCAGTGGCACTCTCAGCTTCACTTCTTGTGAAATATTCAGTAGCTTGTCTTCCAAAGCTTTCCACCTCTTAATCCTCTTATTGTCTCTCTTGATATCAACCTTAGTTGCTGACGTGACAGCTTTTTCTAATATGTATGTGAACTAAATGGTTTGGATAAAAGCCAAGGAACATCTTGCCTCTTGGAGAATTGTAGTAAACAGATATTGCATTAAGACCTTGCTACCCAGAATTTTTTTAAAAAGAAAAAAAAAGGCCAAGCAAACTATTGCCTGAAAGACAACTTAATTCTACAAAGCTTGTAAGGACACACAGTGCTCACTGCTCTTGGTCACTCCCACTTGGGGAAGGGTGGCCAGCATCACTGAACTTGCCACAGATGGATAGAAAAGACTTTGAAGTTTAAATTACATCTCTTCCATAGAGTGGCTTTATTCTGCTCCTGCAGATGACTTGCTAAGACAAAAGCTAAAGCTTTCTGCCTTTTTGTTTTGTTCTGGGGTGGTTTTTTTACATTTTTTCTTTTAACAAAGACTTTTATTCAGGAATGCTTCCCTCCTGGAAGAGTCAGCCACAGGGCTTTCTGGCATTTCTGGCCCTGAACAGGAGCCACCAGGTGCTGGCAGTGCCATGCTGCAGGGTGGTTTGATGTGCCAGACAGCCATGTGCATCCTGAGGCTCAGCCTGCTCCTTCCAGCCATTGCCCCTGAACAAAGCTGAGCCAGTCCCTGCTTGTATATAAGCAGTGCCATCAGTTTGCTGAGGGCAGGTCCAGGATGGCACGCTTGGAAGGACATCCAAATTATCTCTGCTCTTGCTTCCTTCTTCCTGAAAGGGGAACAACCCAACCATCAGTATTGGGGTTTAAAGGAAGAAATAGCTTTCTTTCCCCCACTGATTACATCTCAGGAGGAGGGAGTGAAGGGGGAAGGAGGTGGTTGTGATTACTTGTGTGTGGGAGAGGCCTTCAGCTCCAACTCCCCTTGCTAACACTTTCTAAGCGTTGCCATCTACACAACTCCTCATCATGTTTTTCGTAAGTCATAAATGGATTTCTAAATAAAAACAATTTTAAATAGTCCTGTGGATTGCTGAGAATTTTAAGACCTTAGAAGCCATGTACCAGTGCATTTATGTGGCACAGCACTAGCTAACAGCTCCTCCAAGCAGCCTGACATGGTCCTTAGGTGCTCTGGGGGCTGCAGTGAGGAAGGGACATGCTCCCAGCATCCCTTTGGCTTGAGGCATCTGAGTGTTGGGTTTTTGCTTCCAGATTTCTTGGGAATCTGGACAGTGAAAGCTTCTGCCCCTGTGTCAAGATCCAGCAGTGCAACAGTAAAGGAGGGGCTAGACCAGGCAATCCAAAAGCTGGCTTGAGACAGGTTTTTGGCTGAGTATGTTCTGCTTCTCTGGGGATGTCACAAGGGAGCACAGAGTTCTTTCTTTCAAAGACCTGTTCAATTAAACTTTTTTTTTTTTTTTGAGACTGTATGAGTTAGAAGGATTCATTTTTCAACCTAAAGGTCCTGTCAGTGACTTTGTAGTGTTTATTTTCAGAAACTCATGAGTGACCAGACTTGACATATTCACTGGTAAGGACAGAGAGCCCCTTGATAGGGGAAGTGACACTAATTGCCCCAGGGAAACATATGGAGAGTGTACTGGTCTGTGACCAGCTCTTCTATTTAACACTCCTGCCAGCATACTGTCTCAGGAGTTGAAAGCTCAGCTTCAGAAATGTCAGGTGATGACATTTTCATTTCCCTTTGAAAACTATCCCACAGTCAAATTGATCTTATCTGTTAGGAAGCTTTTTTCCCTTTTTTTCCTTTGCCTAAACTGTTTTTATGCTTCAAAGAGAAGGCATGCAAATCTGCATGTTTTATATTTGGATTTGGGTGTGAAAGCCTATTTCTTGTTATTACAGACACCAATAAGCCTGTTAATGTACTGTCAGTTCAACTTCCTTGCAGGATAAAGATTTTGTTTTTTTCAGGTGAGCTGTTTTCAACTGACCACTCTACTCTCAGTCATTGACAGAAAGGACTATTTGCTGCACAGACCTTCTCAAATTTGTTCTGGTAGTTGATCTTGCTAGAAACTGAAGTTGAGCTGATCTGATTCCCTTAATGGCACCAGTTTCTAATAATAAAGATCCAATGATATTTTGATATTTTGATAATTATTATTTTTATTATTATTATTACTGAATGAGAGACTTCTAAAATAACTCTTTTTATAAGCTGTTATGTCTAAGAAGCTAGCCTTCACTTGTGCTCCTCCCTTCTTCCTCCATGTGTGCTATTTCCTTCGTATGCTGCCAGGAGCATCAGATGCAGCCTTGAACGAAGTCCAGAATTTGCATAGCTCTCATCAGGTTTGAAAGGGATGCCATGACAAGTTTCCTTTCTGCACAGCTTGGAACAAAATGAAATATGCCCATATGTATGTAGAACACAACTGCAGTCAACGGCAAAAAAAATTTAAGTTAGAATAGCACATTGGAACATTTTATCAGCTCTCTTCTGTGAGCATGAAGGAAAACTTTGAACCAAAAGACTGTTAATTTCCTGACACTCTTTTTTTAAAATTAATTTTTCCAGTGAGTGGAGGTGAGTTAAAAGCAAAATGCCTATTATGCATTTTGGACAATAGTTGTGGCATGACGCCAAGTAAGATAGTTATATAAATGCTGAACTGCATAGGTATGGGTAAATTCCTTTAAATTAATGGAATATCATATAGAGAGAGTAATTTATTATAAAAGGAAAAATATGTCTAGATCAATAAAGAACATTTGTACATTATCTTATTAGAAGAAAAAGTATTACAAGGCTGGGAGGTTTGCTTTGTATTGTTTCTAAGATGACTGTGCATTTTTTTTAAGGAATGAAATGTCAAACTGATCTTTAGAGAATCCTATCTGACTTGCTTTAAGCAGTAGCACCACCACATGTCAGGAAGCAGCCAGAGGTCCAAAACATAGTATTAATTCTTCATTCTGTGATTACCAAAATCTCAATAACATATACTTTAAGGAATATATTCTGTGATTTTGGGGGTTTTTTTCTATAGAAGTAGGATATTAATCACAATTAGCAAGTCAGATTCATTTTCCAACTAAATACCCTTCTTACAGTTCTTCCTTCTTTGCTTAGTTTCCAGACATTTCTTATACTGTGCCTAACTAGTATAATGTCACAGAGAGCCCTCCCTGACTGCTGCATTGCTCTCTCTCCAGAATTCACATTACAGTACTTGTTTGCTGCAGTCCAGGCTGTGCTGTCCTATAGGTTTATCTGTGCACGTTGGCATCCTCTGGCAGAAGAAGTAAGGCAAAGACCTAGCCACAAAAAAACCCAGGTGTGTAAGAATTAAGTCTGAGGCTCTCATACTCCTTAGATAGATAGCCACAGAAAGAAGTCAAAAGAACACTTGAGAGAGCTTTTTGCTCCAAATTCTTCAGCTCCCTTGTGCTGTATAGTTAGTGCCAAGGAAAGCTGAACTACAGCACTGCAGTTAGAGGATCAAAAATAATAGTGGCACAGATGAGTGTATATGACCTTTCGCTTTGAAGTTAATGAGGGAAGAAGTTTGCAAGGGATTCTCATTTATTTTTTGAAAAATATGTAGAACTTTAATTAAAACATGATTTAAATCTTAATTAATGTGCTCTAATTGCTACTGAGGTGTGGCTAGCACCTGAATTCCCAGTCCCTGTATTGTGCTTAAGCCAGGTAAAGTATAACCATTGAAGGTCAGTTGTCCGGACAAGGCCATTTATCCTCTAAATAAAGAAAACTCCTATCAAAGCCATCTGCAAATGAAAAAAGTCAACATAAGCTCACATCATAGAATCATAAAATCAAGCAGGTTGGAAAACACCTCAAAGATCAGGCTGGGGACAGAGTGGCTGGAGAGCAGCCAGGCAGAAAGGGACCTGGGAGTTTGGATAGACAGAAAGCTGAACATGAGCCAGCAGTGTGCTCAGGTGGCCAAGAAGGCCAATGGCATCCTGGCCTGGATCAGGAACAGTGTGATCAGCAGGACCAGGGAGGGGATTCTGCCCCTGGACTCGGCACTGGTGAGGCCACACCTTGAGTACTGTGTGCAGTTCTGGGCCCCTCAGTTCAGGAGGGATATTGAAGTGTTGAAGAGGGTCCACGTGGTCCTACAGTTTCCCAAAAATTCTGTCTTACAAATGGCTGTCATGGTGGTAGCTTTCATTGATTTGGAGACTCTATGGTAAAAATATGTATCATTTTGCCTTTGTGTTTTGCAAGCTCACATACAAGTAGCATTACAGTGTTCTGTATGACAATGCTCTCATTCATGGCTCATTCCTCTCTGGGGAAGAAATTACATGCTGTTGTAGTGAGGAGTCCTTTAGCTATCTAACAAGTGTTTTCTGGCTTTCTCTTGCTTTGTCTTTATTTATATATTTATTTTAAAGACAGTATTTCCCCTTTTTCAAGCAGCCAAATGGCCTTTAATCAAAAAAGCCTCTTTGTCATTTGATACCTTGGTTGTTTCGTACCACTGTCAAGTAGATAACGCAAAATCTGTCTCCCTGTATCTTTAAGTTTGACACAGGCTGCGAATAAGCAGTTCCCAAAATGGGGGTGCTAGGTATTCATGCAAGCCAGCTCTTCATATTTAAGCCTGTGAAAGAGATCAAGCATGTGGATTTCCCTGAGAAACAGAGCTCTTCATTAGCTTCAGCAGGTTTCAGTGCCTACTGTAGCTGCAGACTCTTCATGTTTGTGTGCACTTTGCAATGGGACAGTGAATCACAGTCTGGTCCCTATTGTGGCCAGTCAGCTGTCAGATCTCAGGTATGAGAAGCTAACTGCAATTAATGGTGTTTCTCCTCACATTAGAAATGGGAATACTGCCCTTACCTCTTCTGAATAATGAAGACCAATATACTCATGTTCCTGTAGTATCCAGAGCATTGTGTCAAATGTGATGCTTTAAAGGTAGTGAGGGAAGAAGCTTGCAAGGGATTCTCATGTATTGGCTAATTTGTAAATAAAACTTAGTATTTAAAATTTTGTATGAATAGAGAGTGGATTGGGCCATTGGAGTTGGTCTCTTGACTCTGAAATTCATCTCTGCGTTCTGTTGATGATTCGGGTCAGGTAGAGGCATGTGTTAGCTCTACCAAGTTTGCTGAGCAGGAGAAAAATGTGTTAGATGCCTACCAAGCAGAATAGATTCAATATACACTTGAATTCTGATAACTGCTTTATTCTGAAGTAACATGAATGATACCACTAAGAAAATGGTGTGGTTTTGAAACTGTGTATTGCGTAATTTGAGGCATTATCTAATGAATGCATCACAGGCACAACTCAGTCAATGAAAACATTATTTCAGGGGAAGCAAATGATTTCATTTATCCCGGAAGACTTTCTAAAGGGGCTGGAGGCTCCAAGATTACTAGCTACTACTTACAACAGATTGAGTCCAAGGATTTGCTTTTAAATCACAGCCTTATAACCAGTTCTGTCTGATCTTAAATAGCTGCTCACATAATGACAAGTTCCAAAAATCAGGCAGAATGAAGTTATGTGACTGTGAGTAGTGAAAAACTAATGAATTCTCCTAGTGTTTACATTAGAGTTGTTGCTACTAACACAGATGAACCTCTGGAATACTTATTTTCTGGTTATCTCTAACAAATATTTCAGAAATGTATTTTTTCTAATCATCCTGCTTCCTATTGTCTCACAGGTTTTCAGAAGAATGCTATCAGTTGGTACTCATATTCTTGCTTCATACGGATCTAGTTTCTAACTGATCTAGCTAGGAAAAACAGACAACTTCCTTGGTGCATAAATTTGTGGAGGAGCTGAGGAATGGTTTTTCCCTTCTTCAGAAACTTTGTTTATCCTCAGATTATCATCATTACAACAGCAATAGTACTGCAAATTTAACCTGAACATGTTAGAATAGGGGCATCAGACATGTTTCCATCTTTTTTCAAATAGAGTAACATCTTGACAGCAAGATTTGAGAGTAACCAGCTCTTTCATAGTTTTATTGCATGTGAATAGGAAAAGATTTCACATTATTCATTGAGAAAGAAGAGGCAATGACATGAGCATTTCCCTTAAACCTTCTCTCAGAAAGGAGGTGTCAATGAGGCAGTTTGATTTTATTTAGTTGCCAAATGAGCAGTTCAGGTAAAGCTTTGAGTTAACTGTCTCTTCAATCTGATCAAATGTAAAACTCATGGATATTTAAGTGAGCAATGTTTCTAAATCAGCTGTTTACATTGGTTTGAACAGTGCTCTTCATACTCGGAAGTTGGCTGATCCACTGCTGTTCAAGGGGAGAGAAACAAATGGAGTAAATCAGCTGTGCCTGACCCTCTTGCACAAGAAAATTGAGAGATAGCAGAGCCACATTCTTGTACTTCAACAAGAAGTTTTTTATGTCCCTGGCAAGGACAGGAGAGGGTGGGTCTGTGTCCCTGGGAAACACCTGTGGAACAGAAGTATTAGAAAGAATTCAATCTCCTCATAGATGAGAATCAATGTTGATTTAAATCCTAGCAGTTCATACACTGGTGTCTTTAAGTGCTTGTGAGTAAGTAGTGACCAACACCAACAACTGATAGATATCTCCTGATACCCAGGCCTCAAGTAAGAAACCCAAGAAATTTTCATCATGTGCTCTTCGGCTTTGTAAATGTAGCTTGCATCTGCTGAGGAAAGATGTGATCCCAGCACAACAGTTAAAAAAAAGGGCAAGTATCTTCATGCCATAAGTATAAAAAAAAATTAAAAACCTCAAATCATTTCAGGTGTGTTAGGGAAAAAAACTCCACAAGCCAGAAATTCCAAAATAAACACCATACTTCTATAAAGCAGTTACCAGAGTTAGGAAACTGTGTCAGCAGAAGAACAATTTCTTTTTAGATGTTCTGTTTCTGCCCTGCTGCATGTTGTGTGTTGCAATACACCAAAGCATGGACTTAAATTTCAGATATGCTTTTTATGTGTTTTTGTGTTGCCTCTGGTGACTTTCCTACTCCAAATATGTAACTTGATAATAAGGTTATTGATATAATAAACTCTCATGAGAAAATACTGTGGATAGCAGCAAGTCTGATCTGGGGCTTTCTATAAAATTTTGCTTTATTAATAATTGTAATAACAGCTCATGATGACAGCACTGAGAGCCAAACAAAAAAAAAAAAGGAATGTTGTACAAGTTCCCTTTGTTGATTTTTTCCTGGAAGTATGATGCAGTTTACTTCAATTCTATTTTACTTTTGTAAGAAAAAAAGATTGCTTTTGTTGGAAAAGTAAATTATCTCTCTCAGCTGCTTGTTTAGTCATTTCTCCTTGAGGTAATGAAGCAGTGCAGCTGCTTCAAGAATTCCAGATCTCCTTATCTTAGTTAATGTTTTACTTATTTTGAGAATTTGGCAATAAAAGCCAAACAACACTTGAGTGCATCATATATTTTAGCAGAACCTTCCAGGGTTCTTCTGTGAGAAGTACAGTGCTGTCAGCTGATCTTTAGTCATGCATTTGATTTCTTATTGACTGTCATTCAGTGAATGTATGGTAGAGAATGAATCTGAACCCAGTTCTTTAAGATTATAATAGCAAAGTAGTTAGGGCATTCCACTGTAGGTTTAGAGCTGATATCCATATGTTGGTACCTGGGTGATCAGCTGATTTTGCCACCTTCTTCAGGTGTAGTCCTTGAAAAGATCTCTGCAGAAATAGTAGTCAGCAACATACATTTCAGAACTATTGATCCCATATCTCGAAAATAAAATGAAAACTAACTAACTGTTAGCAGATTCTTCTCTGGTTTTAATTTCCCTAAAAAACCCTAACTCATTACAATTGCCACTACTCTCATCCTTTCTTTGTGAGGCTAATTATCTTGAGAATTATTCCTTCATTTATGATCTCTCAAAGAAATAAAAAGTTCAAGTGTAAGAACATCTTTTCCTATTCTTGAAAAAAAATAGTGCAGAGGAGCATACTTTTTATTATTTTAGATAATTGTCTTAATGCTTTTAGAGTGATCAAGTGCCAAAGAACCAATCACAGATTTTGATATTTCTACATGGTGTGGAGCTGTCACTCACTTCAAAATAATGCAATGGTTTGGTGTCTTCTGTGGTCTAAAGAGTAAGTACACAAAGCTATAATTTTCATGGTGATAGTTTTATAATGATTTTAAAATACCATTTATATGCAGCTATGCAAATGTGCAGTAACAATCAAGTATCATTTGGGGCACCATGGAATCATTGCTTTTTATAGGATCCAGTTGCTTTATTTTCTCTTTGGCCAGGTTTAACTTTGTTAAAACACTTCAAGCAGAAGCCATGCCAAGTGACTCAGGGTATTACAAGAGAAATCAGAAGACCTACTACCTTTTAAAAAGATTCCAGGTAGCTGCTATGTAGATATTTTTTTGTCTTTCACCTGCCTTTGGGACTGGGGTTTTAAAAATATCTTTATATAGGATGCAAGAACTTTTGTTTTCAGCTTGTTCCTTACACGACAAAGGTACTTAGCTTGTTTCCCTCCCCCCTTACCATTCTGATTTTACAAACACTTTGAGGTTCTCCACCATTTCCTTCAATTCTTCCTTTTGTTGTCTTGGACTGAAACAGTACAGGGCATTATCCTAGTCTTCCAGGCAACTAAAAGAGGCAAGATTTGGGAAGAGAGATTAGAGTGCATCCTCCCTCCAACTCTACTTCTGCAGCAGCTCTAATGAACAGGCATTTGCATCATTGGTGGCATTTCCTAGCCGAGGTGCAACCTAAAACTACGAGCTTAATTTCCATAGGTTTTTTCTGAACTGAAGTAGACCTCAGAAAATAATAACCCTGTTCACATGTGCCTGAAAAATGAATATTTTTTCTAGGAACTCTCATTTTTATTTATTACATAAAACTTAAGGGCATTGGAGAGCTCAGCTATATACAGAAACATTTTGAGTGCTGGGCTGCTGGACAGGTGACGTGGCTTCATGGGGCTACTGGGATAATTCCTTTAGCAGACACAGCAGGAGCATGATCTGTTATTACAGCAAGCTAATAACATTTCTGGAGGTGAAAAATAGCATGGAAATGATTGTGCTATTTTTTTAATAAAAAGGAATATGGAAGTTTGGTTGTGGAAATGTAATGAAATATGGAGGCAGTAACAAGGCTTGGTTGTGGAAATGAAATAGGACAGCATTATGGCAATACTCAGTCATTTTTCAGTAAAGTTAGATGAACACTACAGAAAATGTTGAAAAAAAAAGAAAAAGAAATAATTTAAAGCTACTGCCTGTGTTAGCTAGGAATTTTTGACAAGACGTACCTAGGGGATAAACAAAAGGCAAGTTCAGCCCTTAAAAATGAGGAAGCCCCACTGGAAATAGGGAATGCTTTATTTAGTGATGAATATTTGTATTTATTTTGGGTTTTTACTTGGTGGCATTTTTGTGTGTTCAGACACATATGAACTGTAGTTTCAGACAGTTTCTGTAAAGCATCATTAACAACACTGCCACATGCATCATCCAGTGATGTCTTTACAAGAAAGTTCAAAATTGCTGGGAATTTTTTTTCTTTTTCTTGACATTTACCTAGGGAGAATGTCAGGTATGACAATAAATCCTGATTCTGAATTTTTAGAGGGAATGTCTTAGAAACTTTGATCCTACAGGGAGCAGAAATGGACTAAACAGAAAGGATGGACCTGGTGACCAAGGGAAACTGTGGGGGAAAAAATTTAGAACAGAGTTTATGAAAGATAAATCTACGGAAAAGCTGTATCAGCTGCTGGTATTCCTTGAGCAGTTTCCAG
>NW_008679671.1:20969-22952 GCF_000695815.1 Acanthisitta chloris | reverse complement strand
CAGGAAGCACCGTTGAGCACAAAGCACAGGGGAAAAAAGGGGACTGAATCTTTGGTCCTGGAGCAGAGCTCCCTGAAAATGGGAGAAGAGCTCCCTGAAGTGAGCAGGGAAAAACAGACATTTGTCCTTTGTGGTGAGAGTCTCCCAAAGGCTTTGGCTAAAAACTGAGGCCAGGAAAGGGCTAACAAAGCAACCCAAACAGGACAGAGGAGCAAGTCTACCTCTGTTTCTCACAGCAATTCATGCGTGTTTCCAACTTGCTCTTTGCTATGACTCTTTTCTTACATGACAGCAGTTCTTGCTCTATGATATAGTAACTGCAGGACAGCCATGCCTTGGACATGCCTGTCTGTCATTAAATCCCATTGACTGGTAAATTTTCATCCTACATAGCCCCAGTATTGGGTTATAAATCTTGTTTCTAGCAAAGTATAGAAAGTGCTTAGTTCTGTTAGATTTAACTCCAGTGAAAATGTTCAACTGAAGCTTCCTTGCAAGGACCTGACAAACTTACTCCAAGGAAAATTCACAAAATCATCTAATTTACCATAAAGCATGCAGAGGGCATCCAGGATTCTTTAGTCTAATAACTCTGGAATGATTGTGTGTTCTTTGCTTTTTATGCACTTCATATTCTCCATGTAGTAAAGTTTTCACTTTGTGATCTGCAAGTAAACTTATTTATATGTCAAATATTTCAGCCTTCCAGGATGACAATCACTGGAATACTATGTAGCTATTATTGTGTTTTGACCCACAGTTGAGAACATTTCTTCAAGCTGAGAAGGCAGAGGCAAATGAGCCTCTTTTTTTTCTCTAGATGCAGGTAAGCAGATTTTCATTATTGTTATACTCTCGGATATTTTAATTTTCAAACCAATGCACTTGAAAGCTTAAATAACCTTTTTTGTCAAGGTGGGAATTGACTTAGTTGGTGGGGTGACTTATAATTTAAACAAAGTTCAAATCGCATCGGCAGGCAAGTCTGCTTAAGTGTAACCATCTGTGACAAAAAAAATACTTGGCAGTCACTGCGACCTAAGGCAGCAAGCATGGTACAAAGTGTAATCACCTTAAGATGGCCCTTTTTTTTTTTCTTGTCTCCAAAGTGGATAAAAGTTACAATATAAGATTATAGGTCACTTGTGCAGGTTTTTTATAAGGGACCCTTAATCTTTTAACACATCATTTACACAGAGTTGCTCCTGAAGTCAATCTTTCCATGCCTAACTAGTGGACAGATTCTCACTTCTGCTGGGACCTGATCCAGCTGTCTCAGATATCAGCATAGGGAGACTCCGACTAAGTGTACAGGCTGAATCAATCCATTATTTAGTAGCTAAGTTGTTAACACAGGTTCTTCAACACAGGAAGGACTGATCATTGGCCCTATCAGTCTGCACCTCAGGTGATAATATATGAAATGCTGCTGAGTCTTGTAGATGAGGTATAGGTAAGGGCTCTGCTAAAGCTTCTGCTAAAACTTCCAGTGTGTGAAATGCAGTTCATCCAAATGAAGATATTGGAATTTCAAAACCAAGATGACTGGGACAGTGCAGTCCTGGGTTTTCTGGGTGTTCTGCCTATGTCAGATAGATTCAGGTCTAACACACAAAAAGCTTTATCTGAGTTCATCTTGCTTTACAGCCTGGCAGACAGAGGCTGGTGGCACAGCTTCTGTAAGAGCTTTAAGCAAGTCCTTAGGAAGGCTTGCTTCCTGTTCTCTTTGTTGGCAGCAATAAATTACAAGTGTTGACATGCTGTTTCCTGTGTGATGCTCCTTCCAAGACAAGACTTGATTTTTATTTTGATCTGGTCTTCCATTTTTATCAGGATTAAACGTACTGCTGTTTCTGGTCTTCCATTTTTATCAGGATTAAATGTACTGCTGTTCAGGTGCACATTTTCATGTACCTTTTGTAGACCAGAAGTACATTTTTCAGAAGTGTTTAACCTTGACCTTATTTCTCTCTTCTGCGGTTA
>NW_008679671.1:0-20956 GCF_000695815.1 Acanthisitta chloris | reverse complement strand
CTTTCCCTGCCCATTGCTTGTAATCTGGCTGTTTGCTGCCAGGTGAGGTGTAGATTGTGCCTGTCATACACACAGCTGGATGTCATAAATGATTCACACCTATTTTCAAACAAGTGCACTTTTTATTAAAGTCCTTCTAGTAGGTGTTTTATAAACTCAAAAAGCCAATAGCCCAACAATGTAAATTGGATAAGACCAAGAGTCTGCTGCTTCTTTTGGATGATGACCTATGCTAAAAAAAAATATTTTAATCACAGAATCTGCTTTTTCAGCTCACATTTCTGAAACTGGATCACAAACTTGTGGCTTTTCTCTTTTTTTTTTCTCAGGCTTGTCCAGGGGCTTTGTTGTCTGTTACCAAGTAATTCTTGTTCTGTGCCTTTACTTTTGTATCCTGCTGAGCTTGACTAAGGGCTTTTTTAAGGAATACTCTTGTTTTAGATATCTATATTGAAATGTTTGGGTTCATGATAATGATTTTCTATTCAGTACTGTTAGCATTTCTCCTACTTTTTCTAATTGTGATAATTGCCCAACAACAATAAAGTAACTGCTCTGCTAGACAAAGTTTTCAAATCCAAGCTGTAAACAATTTGTTCAGTTGCTGCAGTTTTTTGGGCAAATTCACAACATAGCCAAGTGTTTCTCTGAATTTTTTAAACATTTAAGCTGAAAATAGATATCTAAAGTCAACAGCTGAGACCAGTAGAAATACATAAATTCCCTAGATACATAAGACTTGAAAGGTACAATTGGTTGGGGGAGAGATATCAAAGTGTGGGTGACATTTTTGAAAATGCTGAGCACAAAGTTATAGGAAGAAAGAGGAACATAGCCAAGTGTTTCTCTGAATTTTTTAAACATTTAAGCTGAAAATAGATATCTAAAGTCAACAGCTGAGACCAGTAGAAATACATAAATTCCCTAGATACATAAGACTTGAAAGGTACAATTGGTTGGGGGAGAGATATCAAAGTGTGGGTGACATTTTTGAAAATGCTGAGCACAAAGTTATAGGAAGAAAGAGGAATGTTATGCTGAAAATGCTGAGCACAAAGTTATAGGAATAAAGAGGTGTGTTAAAGACTGCTGGCTTGAAGAAAGTTAATGTTGAAGAGTTCTGGTATTAACGTAGCAAAATCTTTAGCTCCTGCCCTGAGGAGTTGCTTTTCATTGCTCGAAGTCTCAAGGTGGCTGTATGTTAAAGTAGTGTCAAAAAAGGAGTTGCTGCAGGTTTCCTGTTTTGAATTGAAAAGCACTCTGGATCAGAAAGGATTGCAGGAACCTAAGCTTTTCAGTTTCTCCTGTAAAAAGCAAGTTAACTGGTATCTTTTAAATGACCTCTGAAAGTCACTTGTAATTTTTCAGCAGGCTGGAAAGACTGCTGCAATGCCACTGCCACATTGTGGTAGAGTCTCTTGGAACAATAATTGTCCAGTGCAGATGTTAGGTAAATATGAAAATAATTTTTGAGGGACCAAAAACCCCATCATTTCTTCTGAAAATAAACTGACTGTTCTTTTGTTCTAAACTTGTGATACAGTGACAATATTCACTTTTCCCATCATTTTCAGAGTCTCATCTGTTTCTAGGGTTATATTCATTTCATTTGCATGTTCCTTCTTTGTTCAATCACTTTTAAATATTAAGCCCATTATCTTGGTTCTCAGTCATATTTAATGGACTTTTTGGTGATTTGTTCTATTTTAAGCACCTATTGCCAGTTCTCTTTTTTAATGTATTTGCTTTTCCTCGTTTTTCTTATGAAATCAGATTCTCTTCAGATCTTATAATATGCTGCTATATTCTTAGATTTGTTACAAATTGAGAAAGTGATATTAGAATGAAATTAAGTGTCATCAACTCCATGTATTACCCCTCTCACCCAAGAGATCAGAGCTTTGTTCAGTTGGTCTTTACCTGCTCCTTTTTGTTCCCTCCACCACCATGTGCTGTTTCAAAATCTTTTTATTTAGTGGGGAGAGGCAGCTGTAAGGCAAAGAAAAATCAATCCAATGGATTCTTGATTGCCTTTAATTCATAAATTATTTTCATAACGTTTTCAGTAATGGAAATGTCACAGAGTCATGTTTGTTGTTCATGTAAGCTAAACCCTGTCTGTTCTTCATGTTTTTCAGCTCCTCCATAAAACTTGTCAGTTCAGAAGAGTCTGTGCTGAATGCTGTTGTTACTGTTCAACAACCCTAATACAGATGTTTGAGTTCCTGGCTTTTGTATCTCTTTTTCTTCACTCACTGAGTCCATAAAAATCAAAGATGAAAACAGGGTTGCTTATGCTATAAACTTCCAATTTATAAGTCCTGGCTCTCTGTGTCGCTGGAAACTGCTATCTTCATTCATACCTGGCTATTTCCAGATTGGCTTCTTATCAGCTACCTTCCTTCCACACATGCCTTTCCTGCTGGCTTGGGATCCAAGTCTGCACTTCAGACTGCATTTGTCAGGAAAATTCCTTCACACAGACAAGTGGCAAGCAAAACACATTATATGCAGGATCAAGATGCACACAATTGTGTCTACCTTTCAGGGATTCTGACTCCACATTCCCAACCCACTGATGTAAACCTTTTCTTCTTAGCTATCCTCTCTCCAGCACTTAGGTTGTTTAATTACAGCATGAAAACATTAGGCATATGGTCCAGTTCCAGTTATTATCAGTGTCATTTCTTGTTTGGTTTATGTTTTATAAAGGTGCCTTTTAAACTATGGGTTTGTTTTGACGTTCCAGGTTTCTGCATGTTTTGTGTTACGCTGTTGCCAGTGCTCTGGGGGGTGTCTGGACTCTGGTATTCCTCTGGACTAAATGCCTCATCATTTGCCTATTATATCTGTCATAGTGTTGAACACTGCACTGCTTTGTCACTATTTAGATCTGCTGGCTTTCAGACTCAGAGAGTGCCATTTTGGCTAATTGTAAAAATCTTTCAGGTATGAAAAATTTGTGCTATTCATACTCTTCCTATTCTGCTGTGTTGCCACATTCCTTTGTGTAGCACTTTTCTTAGTAAGTGCTAAACCCTAGTTATTGTCTAAGAACTTTTGCTTCAATATCTTTCAGTTATTTTTCCCCTGTCAACATGTCCCAAGGTGTAGGAAGTACTTGGCTGACCTGCTGTTGTCATAAAGGTTTCTGCAATAACCAGATTTTCTGGCTCTGAGCCACTCTTTGAACCCACAATACATATACATGAGACCAGTACTCATTGACTCACGTTTACTGCCATCAGATTAAAGAGCTGAGTCTTTTGCTAAAACTGTAGCTTAAATGATTATATTTCCTTACAAGATTGATTATTCCAAGATATTCCCCTGGTTTACAGTGAACTTTACATTAGCCAACCTTTAGCTTTTGTCATGCACCAAAAAATTACACCAAAAGGGCAGCCAAATGCTTGTTCACTTCATGGTCCTTGAATAGACAGAGTATCTGTTGCTTCATCAAAACCACCAGAGTAGCAGAATCCTTCTAAAGTGAAGGCTGTGCAAAAAAACTTGACTTTTGTGTTAGTCAATGACTATGAATAAATGCAGAAATTCACCCATTAAAATTCCTGGGAGTTTCAAAAACAGGCTGCTGCTTCTAACAGGGCAAGTTGATTGACTCCCACTACTTTAGTATCTGACACCACCTGATCTTGAGCAGGAGTGAAAGTGCTGATCAGATAGCTGTGTCAAAACACAATAAAAAAATCTGGTTTGGGGTCTGCATAGTTCCTCAGTTGTTCCAGTTCTTTACGGTGACTAATTGTACCCCTTCCAATCCCTTCTTCTTGGTTCAGTAGGTGGAGCTGTAACACGTTTAAATTTTCCCTTGGCCAGGGCATACCATTGCTGATGTACTGACAAGCATAACTTTCAGGTCCCAGCACTGCACATTTAATCTATTCTACACAAGTTGGCATTTTGTATCATTTTGAAATTGCACATAAAAAGGAATCTCAAGTTCTGTGCTCAATCTACTAGTCTCTGTTTCTAATACAGCCTTCAGTTTTTGGATGGCTTTTTTTCTACTGGTCAAAAGAACACCAAACATGTTTAGACTCAATTTTAGTATTTTGGGCTTTGGGAAACAATTATCTCTATCCTTGTATATTTTGCTTGTTTTGCTAGTTGCTGTTTTGAAACACTCTTTGGGGCAATTGAGAATTCATGAAATCATCCCATATTAATTTTTTTCAATGTTTGAATTATATCAAATCCACTGGCAATTGTCAGCTTTCATGTTCTTGAGTAGTTTACACTTTATAGTGTCAATGAAAGCTTTTTAAATAACAGGACACTATTATATAAATGGACATTTCTGGTAATTTTTGCAAAATTACTCTTAAAAATTCAGTGCTAGTGAAAAAAATAAAAGAGCCTGGTAATGATACTAATTCATTCTTCAAATGTTACAGCATCATTTGAACATTGTCACATCATCTCAAATCATGCTTAATTCTAAAAACCCTTTTCCATTTCAATTTTCTCTGGAAAGCGATGAGAGTATCCAAATTAATTTTAAAGATCACAAAATTGCTATTTCTTTTTAGAGGAAAAGCTGTCTTGTACTGATCTCCTGTATGCAAAATTATCTTAATGGTATCTTCTTTCATCTTAGTATTCTCCCTTGAGCGGTTTGAGTGCTTTCTAGTTCTCTTTGGTTGCAGCTAAATATTTCAAGCAGGCGTCAGAAACATTACAGATTTTGGCTTGTCTCTTTTGAGTTCCAAGAGCTTCTTTCATAGGGGCTGGGGACATCTTTTCACAATGCACCATATAAACCAGCAGTTCTTAACCTTTTTTCTGTACATTTTATTTTTCGTAGGAGTTTCTAACGATCATGACTTTTTCCTTTTCTCCTCCTTCACTGCCCTGCCCGTGCACCCTCCCATCTCTCGATGCACAGCAAGGCTGCTGCAGTGAGTGTCTCCAGCCTTGCTCCTTCATTCCTGCCCCATCCCTAGGGCTAGGAGGAATTTAAGGGGGCAATTCAGAGGGATGGAGAAAGAGGATCCATTTGCAGTTTTAGTGCCTCTCTTGGCTAACCTCTGTTGCCACCTCCACAGTTAATATGCCCAGCAGAGCTCAGCGGCTTGTGCCCTGCTCAGCAGTTTACTCTATACATTGACATGTCTCTTGGCTAAGGTGTGTATCAGCTAGAAACCACCAGTCTAAAGAAGAACTAGAAAAGAGGCAGCCCTTCATAAAATACCTACTTTTTCTTGTTAGCACTCATACAAGCATTTTCATGATCTCTAACAGTCTGCAATTGTATATTCACTTTCAGCTTGAAATATAGCTGTCCCATTTGGAAAATGTTATTATCAGCACTGGTGTTATCCAAGACACTTTATTTGTCTAATCAGTTGAGTTGTCAGGTTGAGTTAGCAAATCCATTTGTATGAATCACAGAGCAGCCTGTGGCTGTGGTGTATTTGTTTATGATATTTATTAGGTATGCGTGCTGGATGGTTTGGATGTAGGCATTACTATTCCATTACCATAGTTCTGTGCAATTCAAAGCCAAATCAGTAATCCTTTTGAAAATAGTACTGCAGAGATGAGAAGAAACTTGTAGATTCTATACTAACATTTGGTGGCAGATCATGCTCTGAGGAATTTGTTTAACACTATAGCTAGCAGGTGCCTTGCACTGTAGAGCCATTTGTTATTGCTTTATCAGAGGGTAAATTAATCAAAACTGTAGCAACCCATTACACAGGCTTCAATGTATTAAGAAACATTGTATGTGCTTGTAATTGTCTTGAGAGGTCTGTAAAATCTTCCCTTTGAAGAAAACATTTTAAGGATTTGCTGTACTCCTTCATAGCATATATCCCTTCATCTCAAACATCAGTAAAAAAACCTGCAGCAAATGAAGTTTAAAGGCAAAAGTATAGCTAAAGACTGATATGCAGTATCAACCTGTTGGCATTATTTTGCTGCATTGTGTGCACCCTCATATTGCTGTTCAGTACATGTTTGTGGTTTACCAAGTCTAGCTAAGCTTAGTTGCCAATAGAACTCATCATATTTTATTATGTATGTTCACACTTTGTTCATAGATCCTCTCTATACTTGCAGTCTTGGAACTGGTAAGTACAAGAGGAGGAGAGAGAGGGAGTGGTTCAGTGTAAAACATAAACAGCAGAATGAAAATTTACTAAATATATTAGTTTGTTAATACATATAGTTCTTCTGTTTATTTTCATTTACAAAAAAATAAAAGCAAACTTTTCAGTTTGGTCAACTGATTTCTCCATGGCAATGAACCTGAATTTTAATAGCACCAGTGAACAACTGCTTTAAAGGAGAAAATTCTCTTTTCTGTGAAAAGACATTTATTTCCTTGTCTCTTTCCCCATAACTTTCCTCATCCTTAAAAAAAAAAAAAACCAAGACAGAACCCAAAAGTGCCTCTCCTTGAAATGCATGTGTGTGTATATATATATGCACCTGTATAAATTGCAAGTAACAAAAATATTATTGCTTCAAAATTATAGCAAAGAATTGAATTCCAAGTTTCCTAGGAGAATTGGAAAGCAATTACTCTGAAGTAAACCAAATTACATTTTAGCTATTCCCCCACTGTCTGGAAGCTATGAAATCCTGTCTCTGGGAGGCAGCCACCTTTTCATCTGTACATATCCATGCCTGCCATCCCATCCCTCTGCACTTCCCATCTTGCTTTTGCCAAAAAGATTCAGCAGTCACTATTCTCCTAAGGAATATTTTGGATTTGTTGAATAAGTATTGTCTGATTGTTGCAGGCTGCATTATTTGCAACTCTTCCTGCATCTCTAGGTCTGCAATCAAACTGCATCTTCTCACTCAAAATTGAGTTATTGTGAGACATCTTGTAACATAAGTGAGTGAATATATCACTCGGTCCAAGAAACCTGTGAATAATTCTTGTTAGGGTTGTGTATATGACTGAGGCTCAGAGGCTGATGATGCCCCTGCCCCCCACAGCCCCTGCATCATCTGCAGTGTCTGTAGCCACACTCAGTACCAGGCAGCTCACACTGAACAGGTGCCTCTAGGCAGTTTAGCAAGTGCTCCTGGTTGCTGTGCATGCCCGGAGGTAAAAAAAACACTCAGCATCTCACAGATCTGAAACTAACGATTTTTAAAGCCTAATATGGCCAAGTTTTCATGCCAATTATCAAATGAATGTTCTTATTTCCTATAAAGATGTGGTTTATAATACTCTCAGCTACACTTTAACTGACTACTTCATGCAGGCAGTCTAGGCGAGCAAGCTGTAAAAGAGGCTAAGTGCCAATTAAAGCTTCAGGAAGAGCCTCTTTTGCATGAACTCAGCAAGGCACTGTAGTGTACATAATATTGCTTATACAAATTCTGAATTGTTGCCTTTCATTTCCATATGCTGCAGCAACACCTGGTTTATAGCACCCAGGATATTCCCGTGGAAAGTCAACAATGGCATACATTTGGAAAAGCACTCAGTTTATTTTTAATGTAATTGTTCCAAACCATGTTAAGAACAAGCTGAATGGAAGGTTCTTGGCATTTATACCACTGGTAGCCTTAAATGATAGAGAAGATCAACAGAACAGTTTGCTGTTAACTGCATATTTACTATTACCAAGGCAGAAGTATTTAGTAGCTTTGGGATCAAATTCTGTCAATCCTCCAAGATAAGGTTGTATGCAGTTGGGCTGATTATACTTCGTTAAGTTTTCATGTACTGCATTTTTTATATTTCCTTATGTTTAAATCAATTGTGTTGTGGGAGACACACAAATAAATGTTTTTTTTCCCATTTACTTCTTCCCACAGTCTCCTGTCTCTGCATGGACACAGACTCAAATTCTCTCTGCAGTTTCTCTAGGGGGTGGTAGTACAAAGGCTTTTTCCACCTGCAAATGTATACAATCTTGCTGAACTAATAAAAATATGGAAGAGGAGGAGCAGCAGTAGATGCAGGTAGGTAAAACAATTGCTAACCATTGAATCTAAATTACTTCCTAAGTTATTTTTGACAGCGTTCACACTTTTTAGTATGTGGAAGGAGTCTTCCAATTCTATGTTCTACAGTTTTATTTACTTGTCAAAGCCATTGGTTTTATTTCTTCATTATTTTCTTCTCATTTTCTCATCTCATAGGACTGGTTTTTCTTTTTATTTTGTTTCTGTGGAGAGTAAATTCCTTCAAGAGGCTAGCATCAGTGTATCCTGCTGTTGCTTTCAGCTCCATCTCCTCTACTGAAAGGTGGGAACAAAGGTTTGTCAGCCTTTTAAACTTACTTTGATTTAGTTTCCAGTGTGGAAACATTAAGTAGAAGCACAAAGTCAGCTTTCAGAATAAGGGATAGCTTTGCAAGCAGCACAGGCTCCAGACTATTTTCTCTTTTACTGGAGTATGTAGCAAAAATTAAGTTTATTTTCCTCTTCCTTCCCCTGACAAAATAGCCTGCTCAAGCTGTATTACTCCCTGCTCAGGAAAATGCAGAAAGAACGTATCAGGAGCTTGAAGACAAACAAAGACAGGATGCTAAATATGAAAAGAATGGTTCCTCCATTTAAGAGACAGAGAAAAAACAATGCTCTGGGATAATCATAATGCATAAATGAAAGCAATATCTAAAATGCTGTTTCCCTTTAGAAATGCTGGTTCACTGTTTAGAAATGTTAACAAAAATTCTCCTCTGTGCCTGGGAGATTAAATCAAAGCTATGGCAAAGTAGGTGTTCTGGACCCACCGACTGCAGCTGAGCCACACAGGATGGCAAGTGTGCAGCACACAAGGCTGCTTATAGTCTACAAAATTGGTTTTTTTTTCCAATAGGAATATTCTGCTGTTAGACTCCAGCTAGCATGTTCTTGCACTGGTTTCTGGGTGAAGCCTGTACTTGCTTCTTTGCAACTTTCTATTAAGACAGTCTGGCTTGTAATCCCTAATCTTACAAATACTTTTATCCATTTAGTGTATTCTTTTGGAAACTGTGAAGAAAACAGCGAGCCTGGATTGTCTTCCTTGGCCAGATCATCTTCAGAGTAGGTCTCAGATATCCTTGGGAATACCACATGAGCACACCAGTATTCTGTAGGTATGCTGAGCCCTTTTATCTTCTATTTAGCACAGCTGTGACTTTGTGTTCACTAGAAGAACAACTGAAATCTAAGCTACCTCAGTTATCTGTTAAAAACTCTACTTCTGTTTCAACCAAGTGTCTTGACTTTTCACCTTCAAGACTGCAGAAGGAAATTCTTTGGTGGCTCATATTCTCTCTATCAGTTACCAGTATTCAGATGCCCCTGCCTGATTTTTTGTTATCAGAGAGGGTAGGTTTGTAAATTTTTACTTGGTTTTGTTATTTGTTTTCTCTCTCACATTTACACTCACTCAATGTCAATGAACAAATTCTTTCCAAACACAGCTTGCCAATGGCCATTAAAAAGAGATATATTAAATATTTTAAAAAATTTAAAAGTAGCAGCCTGTTCATTTTTCACTATCTAGAAAATTAAGAAAATCCAAGCAGTGCTCTCAAATGTTTGGAATAAATGTAGAGAACAAAATTTAGAGTGGAGTTGATTTATAACAACAGCTGTGTGATGAGAATCCATGAAAAATTACAACTCAAAAAGAAGCCACAGTCTTAGCAAGTATGCAAGTATTCGCGTTTTTTATTCCCTAAAATCTTGCTTAAAAACATATATGTGTTTTTCCAGGCAACAGCAATTTTTGGCTGGTGACAAGACATTTGCCAGCATGTAGGATATTTTAAATTTTATGCAAGGATAAAATCTATTGTAGGAGAGCTAAAAAAAGAGCTAACTTTGTCTTGCTTTATTCCAAGTCATCCTGCCCACAAAGTTGTTAGTCCTAATTATATTATTTTGAGTTGGGGTTCTTGCCTGGGAAAGCTAAAAGCAGAAGTAACATCTCTGTTAGTCTGAATTCCAAAGGCTCTTCCTTTCTCTCATCTGCAACATGTTTTCAGGTTCTTGCCTTATTTGCTGTTCTGAGTGCTTTGGGTTCCACCTGGTTTTCTGCAGGTTTGGAGCTAGTGTAATAGTTCTGGTTGGTAGGCCTTTAGAAGTAAAGTGGGCAACTCATGATAAGCAGAATTTTACTGGGAATTAACCCCCTTGGTGATACCCTTGCATAGTCAGGTCTAATGTTGGAAGTGCACAGCAACCAGCAAGGCTTAACCACTTGGCTCAGATGAGTAGGGTTTCTTTGGTTCTCATTTTTCTTTCTTGTTTGATTTTTTTCTCTCTGGATGCCATTGCTAATCTATTAAATATACTTGGTAAAGTAGAAGGGAAGCAGAGGGAGAAGGCACAGGTCAAAAACAGTACCAGTGGTAATTTCTGGATAATTTTTTCATGCTGAGCATAAATGGTAACCAGATAACTGATGTACTTGCTGTGCAGCTGTCACTTTGTCTGGGAATATATGTAGGAACAAAGACCAGTAAATGCCCTGACACCTCTTAAGAGGCATATTTTGTGTAGAAGGATATTAGCAATTCAAAAGCTAAACTGGGATCTAAGCAGGGTCATTGGCTGGTCAGATGGTTTATTTTTGACCTAAGCAGTGTTTAATTTAAGAAGCAGAAGGACTGGGATAAGCAAGTACAAGTCTAAATGAGCAGCTGGCTGCTGGCTGCTGGGTGATGTTGAAGCTGAGTCATCCTAAAGGCCACCCCATTTGTACCCTCACTCAGGAGAGGAAAAAGGTAAAGACCAGAATGGGAAAGGACATACCCCCACCCCCATGAAGCTTTAGTATCAGTAAACTCAAGCCGTTTCTGTTCCAATAGCAAGGAAAGAAAAAAAGGAAAGGCAAATAGAGAAACATGCAAATTTGAAATAAAATGTGCTTATGTATACATGCAAATTAGCTGAAATCCTTGGTGTGTCCAAGTTAAAGCAATGTTTTAAAAATTGAAATCTGTTTTTTGTAGCATTTCTTAATTCCAGTGTGTATTACAAATATACGCAGTGTGAATAAAACCTGAGCTTTCTCATAACAACTCAGAAGTGAAAGTAATGAACAATCTTAGCATGGTTTTCTTATAAATAAAACATGCTACTCTGTTTTGTTTAGGGTCTTTAAGTCCCCAGCTCTGTGCTGGTGGCTGGAACATTTAGGTGCTGTTTTGAAGGTCATGATTTTTTTTTCAGTATAAACATGAATTTGTCACTTTGAAAAAAGAGCTTTCTCCTGTTTCAGGGAATATTTTTTCTGAGTTTGAGCCTCTTGCATGGCCCAGCTCTGTTTCTTGCCAAGTCTAGTTTCCTCATCCTACGCTACCATCAAAAGTGTGCTTTTGGGGAGGAGCTTTTGGCTGCCTCAGAAGAGTTGCTGTCTTTTCTCTTTCAGCTTAGGTTTCCCTGATAGCCCTCCCTCTGCTACCTTGGGCACAGAGGTGCTGCTGTAATACTTAAAAGCAGTATCTAATAGATCAGGTGTGACAGAACTCCCCTAACCCGCTGTAAAAAGCTTTTTGCCCAATTCCCTCCTGAAATATCACTGAAGTGGTGTTTGACAGATTTGTGTAGCTATAAAAGCTCTCAATTGCTATTATTACACAAGTGTCTGGAAATATATTGATAGACTTAAGTCTCCATATGATTCCACCCACCAAACACAGCCCCCATGTATTTCTCTGGCTGGCTACCTTTCTCTTCTTGTCCAGATTCATCTGGTAGTTTGACTCAAAAAACAAACAAACAAACAAAAAAAGAACAAGACGATCATCATTGCCTTGACCTCAGCGCTGGCTGAAGTGGAAGGGGGAAAGGAATAAAATGCTTCCAGTGGTCCAGTGTATGAATCATAAAAGCTGAAGTGGTATTCCTGCATGCTTCATCACTCATTTTTGAAAATGGGGAACCACCCAAGCACAAACTGTAGCAGGCAGTTAATCTCCTGTATGAAGGTAGCTGTAAGTTTCATTTTTTATAGCATTGTTTGCAACTTTCCTTCTATTCTCTCCTTCTTTTTGTTGTGGCATTTATTTTACCAGCAGATAGATAGACATAAATGAACCACTTCTTCTTAGTCAGTGAGCCCTGGTCTTTGGGACCTTGTGAAGACTGTGTTCTCATGCAGTGCATGGGAACCACCTTCTGGTGATTTCTTCATAGCTCTGAACTGTGCCTGAGAACCAGACACCTGGGCCAAGCACATGCTGTGATAGCACAGACAGTAATGTGGAGTGGGGGAAAAGAAGGTGCTGCTCATCCTTTGGGCTACTAATACATATGGGTACACTACTACAGCTTGTTTGCTTGTTGCTTATGGGATTTAGAAAACTAGTGATTGTTGCTGACTCGCACGGATCACCTCAAAGGCAATTTGGCTCTGGCAAAGCATAAAATTAAGGAAAAGTCCCTGCTTCTAAAGATGCACTGAGGCCCATAGCTAACCTGGTCAGATGCAAGAGGCAGCACCTGAGGATGTTTTAAGAGGAGACAGACTGGATCAGGGCAATGAAATACCAATTCTGCAGTCACAAGAACAAGGGTGGTAATTGCAGGGAAAACAGTCGCAGTGTCATTAAGATTTCCTGCCTGTCTTTGTCCCCTTATGCTGCTCAGCAGTGTGGACTTTTTGTGCTGAACACAAACTGAACAGAACTGCCTGGATTATGACATGCACATAATTGGGCATTCAAGTCCATTCATCTGAGACCAGGACAGCATTTTCAGCAGCTGTCAATGAGCTTCAGACCTAGAGTAAGAAAACAAGTCATACCTGTGTGTGCTATCTACTCTTATCAATTCTTCCTGTACTGTGTGTGCCACATGTTCCACCAAAACAAAATAGTCTCTTCATTCTGCTGAGACACATTTTGTTGGGCACAACGAGAGAATGAGAAATATTTTAGGGAAGTTCACTCAGCTCTGTATTTTTTGACAGCAAGCTTCCCATGTTTCCTGTGATCTTGAGATTCTCAACAATTAATTTTCCAAGCCTAAGTGCCAGTGGGTAGGTTTATATCTATTTTTGGAGTTAAAATATGTAGAATTTAAGCCCTAAAATTAAATATACAAAGCATTTATATAAGGACCCCATTATTATTTGCTTTGATATATACATGCCTCTTAAATTGATGAAGACTCCTTAAAATTGTATTTTGAATGCTTCAGTAAAGTTTTCTGGAACTTAGACCCATCTGCATTCAGAAACTTTGCCTGGTCTGCCCCTGTTTTTCATTGTAAGAGACTGGAACATACTCAGTTTCAGGAAAAATGCTTAAGTTAAAATGTAGTTTGAAAGCTCCCATGGCACTGGAGCCTTTTTAGGGAGCATATTTTACAAACAGATGCTAAAGAATCTTCTTTTGCTTACAGATGTATTTTAAGGTATGGGCACCTGGGAATGGCTCTGATTTTGAAAAGCATTTGAGGACCACTGCTTCTGTTGTACAGGTGAGATGTCAAAAATCTGTTACATGGGTAAATAACAACACATTTCCACGGAGTGCTCTATCAACCACACATCTCCATTTCCACTTACACACTAGGCATTTTAAGCATGTCTTCAAATTATAGGTATGCAGGAATTCTCAACTTTTACCTAGTGCAGTTTAATGATGAAGAGATGGTTCCCATGCATTTAAGGATTTGCAGAGGACTTAGCAGAAATGAGGTAATCAATCTCACTGCAAGCCTTACATCAGGTAGGCAGTTAATTGAAAAGAGACAGCCCTGATGGTTTTGTGGCCACCAGAAGAAAGCCTTTAAAGGGCAGCACACTCAGGCCTGTGTCCTGGAAGCTACCTGCTCCAGTTAGCCTCCTGTCCACGTGTGCTTCGTGATAAAGATAAAATTTCCTTCCCATATGTACATTCTTCAACTGTAAACTCTGAAAACTACTCAAACGTTGCTCAGGCATAGGGTAACTGGCTGTTTGGGATTTGTTGGGGTTTCTTAAGTCCTAAAGGGATAGCTTCATTCTGGAACATGTTTAGTTTGTAGGTGACAAATGGTATGTGAAAACCTCAGAGGTAACTTAATATTAATGAGGCCAGGCAGCAGAAGTCCCTGTTGTCACTCAGTGTGGTGAGCCAATATAATTGAAACTATATAAAGTGAACCAGAGTTAGGATTTAGCAAGGTAATATCCCCAAAAAGTAATAAAAATAAAACACCTTGCTTCTGCTCTTTCCAGCACCTTCAGAGTATACTGCCACTCTCTAACAGTCTTGTTTCTACTTATGCCATGTTTTATTTCTTAATGCTCTCTTTCTTCATTTTTCATCTTTGCCTAAAGATTGCGTCAACATCTTGCAAGGGTTGATTTTCTGATTTCATTTTTGTCAATTTTTGTTTGGGCACTTCCAAAGACACCCAAGTGAGACTGCAGCAGTATGGAGCATTGCAGTATACCAGGACTCATTACTTCCCAAAAAGATGAATAGAGGCAAAATTTGTAATCTATGTCTAACCATCTAAATCTAATGCTAACCATCATTCTAAATTACCTCCCCAAACTCTTTTTACAAGTATTATACAGGACTATGCTCCCATCAAAGTTGGCTCACCCTTCCTTGCACACTGGGGCATGCACAGCTGGACCCTTTATGATTTACAGCTGGGAAAGACCAAGTCTGAAGTTGGTAAGCTTATATGGTATGGTTTGGTTTTGTTGTACTCTTCATATCAGCAATACGTGTAGAAGAGAAGTCTTGTTAAGCTTATATGGTATGGTTTGGTTTTGCTGTACTCTTCATATCAGCAATACGCATAGAAGAGAAGTCTTGCCAGTTTAATTCTAATTTTATTTTCTTTTTTTCTCTGGTTTGGTTTTGTTGTACTCTTCATATCAGCAATACGTGTAGAAGAGAAGTCTTGTCAGTTTAATTCAGGTTTAATTTTCAATATTTTTTTTCTCACAGCTTCCACCCATCCCATGCTAAAGTTTATTTCACAAATGGTCAGCTTTATCTTCTGACTTTCTAATGGGAAACTAATCCCATGTCTCAGTTTATCATAATACAGTTAAACAAGTGCAGCACAAATCATTCTGAAGAACAGAGGAGACAGATGTTCCAAGTCAAAAGTTTAATAAGAAGTTTCTTCAAGAAAGGCCTCCTGTAATAATAGGGTGGGGGTTTTTTTCCCTCAATGTCTCTGAAATATGTTATTTTCTTGATTAGGTTGTCTGTTTTCATGAAGGAGACTACTGTAATAACAGTAAGAGTGAAGAACATGACATTTAAATTGCCTTTACAGTTAAAAAGGAAAAATATGCAGATGGTCTATGAAATTTTAAGCATCTCTATCTCAAATATGTTCCTCTGCTTCAGTGCAAAGTCAAAATATCAAATTACTTTCTTTATCCATTCAATATATATATATTTTCACAAACTGAAGATTGCAAAATTGTTACAGCAGAACCAAATATTTCACTTGCACTTGCACTTAATGTTCAACCTGGATGAGAGCCAGACAGGTCTCCACTGTGACACAGAAAAACTATTGATAAACATTAAATGAACAGGGCTCACCAAAATTTGCCTTAGATCATCAGAACCTCATGCTGCTCAACTTCAAAGCAGCATACAAGGTACTCATTTTCAGCTTTGGAAAGACATGATGGCTTGAATAAATAAATAAAAAGTCCTAAAATTTAATATCTGTTTGACTTCCCTAGGGCACTTCAATTCATGTATGTAATTGATCATCTTCTGGAGCAAACCCAGTGGAACAGGAAGCCAGCCAGAGCTGAAGCTGTCTAGAGCTGCTTCATCCACAAAAATAGCACAATTCTTTGTGCATTTCTGTGACTACTTACTGAAACTGTTGGAATTCAGTAGAGTGGAAATGAAAGCCAGCAACGTGAATTGCAATATGACACTTTGACAGCAGTTTTACTGGTCAGTCAGTTCTTAAGCATCTTTAAGATGCTGGACTGATAATTATAAAAATATTGATTTCTGTCACATAAGAAGAAATATTTAGGAAATAGTCTGCTCATTTTATTACTGCTTGAGTCACACAACAAGTTCTACACAAGAACAAATTCACTCAGTTTTGACCAAGTAGGAACCGAAATAGTGTAAACATTCAAGCTACTGCTAGATGATCAATGAATCTACAGAAACTGTACCAGGAAAGACAAATCACATGGTTGAGTCTTCTGTTTTGTTTTGTTTTTAAACTTGGATATGTGAAGGAAGGAAATTATTGTGTTGATTAACACATATTAATTATGCAATATCCTAGCACAGAATAGCTGCTTGTAAGCAAAATTGTATCTACATATCATTACCTTCAAATTTTTATTAAGGGCAAAAGATGAAACATGTTATGTGTAAAGTCAAGAATATTTTAAGTCCAAATGGAATCTTAACAGTCTAATTGAATAATTTTTATTACCCTATCTGAAGTCATTATGGAAAAAAAAGAAGCCCTTTCAAGAAAGAGTATAATAATATGGAGTTATCATACACATACTTCCTACTATCTGCTACTTTTTCTGATATTATGCTCAGTCTTCCAATGCTCCTTGGGGTCCTAATACTGAAGGTTTCAGAAAGAAGAGGGGATCATGCAGCTCAAATCCTTAACCATGAGGAATATGATAATGTTGGTTTCTCCTTTCTTATCTTAGGAGCCTCTTGAAGTACTATTTCTGCATTTGCTAACATACCATGCACTTTGCTCGCTCTTTACTAATTAGTTCATGGTGCAAACAAATTTCCTATATATGGTCTATTTCATACAAATCAGATGCTTGTTCTCTGTTCCCTTTGTACCTCTAATTGAGGTTTTGCTCAGCTCTGAGTCTGCATTTCTTCAACTGACCATCAGCAAATTTTATATAGTATTGGGGCCTCTCATATCAGCCTATGACCCATCTCTTACCCTCACATGCCTGTACTTCTGTAGACCACTGTCCCCTCTTTCCAAGACCATGTCTTCTACAGAGAATATCTATTAAAAATTGTTATACCATATGAAGATAAGCAAAAATAAAGTGAATTAGGCATAACCACCTGTCATGACAAAAACTGCTATTATAGCTAAGTTGGGAAGTTGCAGGCAGCTCAAGAGAAGCTGGGACAAAGTAGGCTTGACAAGCTGCTGTCCTGAGGCCTTGCAAACTCTACACTGCTGCTAGCATGGCAATACAGCATGTACTGGATAACAGGGCTACATTACACCAGCTATGAAATGATATATGCTGTCTTCCTTTGTAATGTGATTCCAGTTAGGAACATCACTCTTGGAAACATTTTGGAACTACTTTGGTTACATTTTTATATGTCATGTAATTTCTATGGTACCGTATTTTCTCTCCTTGAAGGATTTATGGTCCCAGTTCCTGACTTTTTAATGAGAAGGCTGACAGCTGGTTTCAGTTATTCTTACTCTGGATGGGCCATCTCTCAGACTTCAAGTCATGGCACTTCATCTACCCTGAATGTTACCCATTCTGGGATGTGGAGGTAGTTCAGGGAATATGAGAAGCAGGTTCCTCTGTGATGGGCTTCTCTGAAGGTTTGTTATAGCTTTTAATGACAGCCATTTGCTTATATTTGTCTTGATATGTTAAATTAAAAAAAGTTCAAAGAAATGATTGGACATGGCAAATGCAATTAAGCATAGTATTCAAAAGAAATGAAAAAATGTGGCACAGGTTTAGAGAATAGGTCATAAATTTACCATTATTTGATAACGGCTTTGATTTTCTTTCTCTGATTGTCCCCAGGTGTATCCCTTACAGAGAGAGTTCAAATGTATGCCTCTAGTGTAGAAAGTAAAGGGTCTAAGGACTTGACAAAACTTCTCAGGGCTTGGGAGGAAAGTAATCTTTCAATTCAGCAGTCAAGTCCTTTTGATGTAGTTGTTCCTCCATTAGCTACCTTCAGAGCTGCTACAGTAATAAATCACACCCAGTAAAAGTACATCTAGAAAATAAATGCTGAATGACTTTGCATTTATGATTTGCTCTGTTTTTGTGTAAATAAGTTGCTAGACATGTAGGTATAGAGAATAAAATACATAGCATCTTTTTGCAAGCCACAGCTGATAGCTGGTTCCCCAGGAAAAGTTCACTCTCATGATCTAACAACAGTGCATGGTTTTGTTCCACCTCTGCAAACATATGCCAAACACTGATGGTATATTGTTCCTATTGGATCCAGCCTAAGAGTAAACTTATGCATTTGAGCCACCCCACTCTTTCGCTCATGTTCATGGTTTCAGTTCCCAGGGCCTCATCCTGGTGAGGGCAAATGGATATGTGACTGAAAGCCAGGCAGCTTAGTGGGATCTCATCAAAAAAACATTCTATGTGGGAGACCTACATCATAATTTCATGTCCATAGAGGGTTGGAGACCCTTTTCTTGGTTGCTAGCTGGGGTTAAACCACGACAAGAGGATACAAAATCATGTTGGGAACCTGCATGCAAAATGCAGTTCTAGTCTGAAAATTAACTTTGGAAATGAAATTTCAAATGAAACCTTGCTTCTGGTTGCTCTACTAAAACAGTGACAAGGAAAAGCTGTTGTCTCTGTGATACTTGGCCAGATTCTTTACATGAGTGCTCTATTCTGGCTACATGATTTTAGCAAAGTCTTTACAAGAAAGTGGCTTTTACCTGCCTTCAGTGGAATTAACAATTGGCCTTTTTTTGCATATCTAGTAAGCAGTGCTGCTGTACATCCAGTGCCTGTCTCTGAGAAGTGTATGCTAAAATTAAAATGCCTATTTTATCATTTGGTGTTAAGAGAAATGATGCAGAGTGCATTTGGAGAAGGATCTACTGTATAAAACAAAGCCTTTCTTCTTGTCACTCTGGAGAACACCACTGTATAAGAACAGTGCTGTACTTTAAATCGTTAAAGATAACTTCCTCCCATGTAATGCAAGATGATAGCACATAATATCTTTCTCTTGCTGCTTTTTTCTCATGTATTGATTGGCTCTGTACTGTAGTTTTGATAGATCAGGGTGCTTACCCTCTATTCCTCTGAGCACTTTGAAGAAACTGCTACATTTGTCAAATGACAAAAAGAATCATCTTAAGAGAGTCAATTGAGAGACATGAAAAGCAACTGGAAAATCTGCAGTCCCAGGTGAGCTGTAACTTGAAGATTATCCAGCTTTTGAGTCATCTGTGGTTTATCTTTGAAAAGTTCTGCTGAACTCAGTCTGGATTTCAGAACTGAACACTGGAATTTTTTGTTTGTTTTCTGGGCTTCCTTCCCTCCTTATCTCCTGGGAAAAATAGATTAAAAAGCAGTGTGGTTAAAGGGATTGTGGGCCACATGGTACTTGTCCTGTGGCAGCCCTGGATACTTTATAAAAATAATAAAAAGAACAAAACCACAAAAATCTCTAAGTCATTCTATTTTTCACATAAAATATTCTCACTGTACAAGCATTAAAACAATGATGCTACATTTAAGGTATGAGTGGGGGTTTTAACTTTGTCTTAAGTCAGGATTTTTCAGATAGACATTAGGATTCTGGAATCAGCTGCTGTAACCTCTTATCCATATGCTAATAACACCTGCAATAACTATACATTTTTGTCAAACACAAGGTTTGCTGGGAATGAAACACAGATTGACCACTTTGAAAGATTTAGACCTTCCTCCTCCCGTACCTGAAATATAGAAATCAGTGTTTACTTTAAAGTAGTAATAAGTTTGGGAATTGTAGATTGTTAGGAATTGGATATATCAGTAGCTTACAGCCAAGTTGTTTGCTAAATGCTATTGAGGAATTGCCTTCCTTAGTCCATGGAAACAGTGGTCAAAAGGAGTGCAAATGCAAGTATGTCTTTCAGGATCTTGAGCCTAAGCCCAGCATTTTGTTTCCAAGGAGAAGTCCTGCATTAAGAATTGTTGCATTAGATCAAGGGGCAGAGGGCAAATAAACATCTGCTGTTCACAGGAATTTGCATCACAAAGCTGTATAGTATAGTGCTTCTTCAGATGACAAAGATCTTGTTCTCAGAAACAAGCTTCTCATAGTGTGAACAAGGACATCTGCTTGTTTCTGCCATATTTAAGGAACAGAAAATTACTGTTTGGTCAAGTTACCACTTTGCAATACGTAATATCATTCTTTTCATCCTGATTTCCAAATCTGTCTTGTCTTGTGGGAAAAAGAAATCATAAGACTTTCCCTAAATATATTGAATGTCTAATTGCTGTCTTAACCATTGAAATTTTCCTTACCGACTGGATTTGCAGTGGTAGCATAGTTCTAAAAATTACTTAGCACACTCATTTTTAGGCTACCTCACTCCATCTTTCTGTCACATTACACTCTTTATCAGATTATTCCACTATTCTCCAAGAAGGAGCTTGACAGAGTTATTATTAACAATCAGAGACGAAGCCATAGTTTCTCGCATGTTGTAATTTCTACCCTTTGCTGTGTAGTGACAAAAGGACAGGAAATTGTTTCATGTTTTATTTGTCTTTATAGCCTCACAAGGGTATATTAAGCTGATTTCTGTAATCCTTATGAAATCAGTTCTCATATGTGCACTGTGCTGTTTGCTCATAGGCTGTGTACAGATCTACACCTCCATGAGTGTGGGTCTCTGGCATCCCAGCATGCTCTGTGACAGAAGGCCAGCTATTGGAGTTCCCTTCAAAAAGTGGAGCTTCTCCACCCTAGAGTTTCCAGAGTGGTAGGCACTCTCTTTTCAAGAGCCCTATTCCATTGTTAAGACTCCCTTGTGCTTTATCTCTATGGACAAGTAATAGTTGAAGAAGAAAGATTTTGCACAGCATTTCTAAAATATTTGCTTTCTTTTCAGCTCTTTGATGAAGAGGGAATTACAGTACACCATTCTGCCATGGCTCCACTTTGCAGATGTTCTGCAGGGTAGGGTTTGATATCCTCTCACACTCATTTTCTTTCTAAACTCTATTCACTCCATTATGTATCACTTCAGATCAGGCTTTTCTTCTACATCCAGAGGGACCTGGATAGGCTGG
>NW_008679670.1:13512-53388 GCF_000695815.1 Acanthisitta chloris | reverse complement strand
GGAGGAGGGAGGGGAGCCGAGCCCGCCCTCCGCCCAGGATGCCTCGGGGATGGAGGCGGCTGGGGGCGCCCCGGGCGAGCGCGACCCTCGCAGCCTCCGGGAGCAAAAGGGACTTCGCTCTGCCCCTACACTGCATGCAACAGGGATTCCCCCCTCCTTCAGGCACTGGGTGCAATGGGGTATCTCCCTCCCCTAGCGCTGAGTGGTGGCGATCCATCTCCTCGAGCACGCGGCTTTCACACCAGACTCCAGAAATAATGGGGATTCTCCTTCACCTCGTTATATACTAGAGATTCCACTGCCTCAAAGTTTCTAGGAGCAGGAGGATTCCCCCTGTCCAGGCTCTGGGTGCAATGGGTGCCCCTTTCCAAAATTAGGTGCAATGCAGACACCCACAACAATCCTCCAGGAGCATTAAGACTCCCTTCACCACCACCCCATCCCTCCAGGCATTAGGTGCAATGTTAATCCATTGCCCACAAACTTTCAGGAGCAACAGGTTTTCCCCACTGCCCAGACACGAAGTGCATTGTGCACAAAGTGCATTAAAGGAGGGTTATAAAAAACAGGGAGAGTGACTTTTCACTTGAGCAGATAGTGATAGGACAAGGGGGAGTGGTTTTAAACTAAATGGACATAGATTTAGATTAGATATTAGGAAGAAATTCTTCACTGTGAGGGTTGTGAGGCAGTGGAACAGGTGGTTCAGAGGGAGCTGTGAATAACCCATACCTGGAAGTGTTCAAGGCCAGGTTGGATGGGCCTTGGAGGAGCTTGGTCTAGTGGAAGGTGTCCCTGCCCATGGCATGGGGGCTGGAACAAGATGATCTTTTTGATCCCTTCCAGCTCAAGGCTTTCTATGATTTTATGGCCCTCTACAAGCCTGAGAAGGATAGACAGAACCTTCTTTTACACTATGTGCAGTGTGAATGACCCTACAGGAGGAAGGGGATGTTCCCCCTAGCCCTAGATGCAATGTTACCAGGTCTGGCAAGGACCTCTACCTCCAAGATAATACAGAGTAAGTCTCATGACTCCCTGTATACTCCAGGGCAAAAATGTTCTAGATTATTGGTCACCAAATTCATTAGCACAGCTTTCCCAAAATCTCCAAGCCTTTGGGGCACCTCCTTTGTTATTTCCCATCTGCAATGAGAAGCCTTTTTTTCCTCAGCACCAAGCCTTTTAAGACTCCCCACAGCATGTATACCCTTCTAGACAGGGAGCCCAAAAGTTGCCTGTGTGCCTGTTCCTTGTGTACTTGGTCTCTGAAATGAGACATTTGTCCAGCTCTTCTTGTCTATGGATATTTGCCAGATTAGACCCCTGTGCAAGCAAAGGAGAAACAAGGTCACCCCATACCTTCATGCCCACTTGCCCAAGGGATTCCTGGCCTTCTGGTCGCCCTAGGGTGGATGTTGGTGCTAAGGGAATTGGAGTATTACAGATTTCAGACCCTGTTGGGGCCCATAAGGTCCTGAGTCTAAAAGAGACTGATCACTGATCACTAAATCACTGATCACTCCCTGTCCTCTGCATCCAGCTAGACTCTCCATACAATGGATATGTTTGTGGTATTGTTAGGCTGCAGGCATCAGGCCGAGCCCTGGTATTCCCAGTGCCAGCAATGAGCCTAATAAGATTATCTTCTTCTCTGCTCCATCCCATCTGCCCAGAGGACAGCCAGCTGTGTGTGACTCACAGTCAGCACCTTCCTCCAGCTGCAGCTGGAACTGTCCCCAAAAGCCCAGCTGTGTCCTGAGGCACACAACCTTCAGTCACAATTCTGGAGCAGGAGCAGACAGGACCTGCTTCTTCCCAGCCCAGCTGTTGGATTTCCACAGGGAGCAGTGTCATACATTGCCTGTGTAGTCACCTGTTGCCAGCTGTTTTCTTTCGGAGAGATGGTGCCTTTTCCTCCCCGAGACACTGCCTTTCCACCACCCTCCATGTGTTTTTTTTTAAAGATCAAAGTCAATTGGTATAAAGGTCATGGTGGCACAGAAGAAAGAGTTCCAGCAAATTCTCAGGGTTTGCAAAAGCTTAGCAAGCCTTATTTGGAAGCAGAAGTACCCAGACATCTTTCTTTGATGCCTTGCTGAATTATTTTGCTTTTTGTAATTTGTTCAGAAAGGCATAAAACAGCTTCTCACTTTCTCCAAAACACCTGCAAGGAGGCTTACATCCTAATCCCATGCAGGAATCCCATTTAGCACAGCATGAACATCACAGCAAAGAGATGGACACATATCCACTAGGAAACTTGGAATCCTCCTAACACACTGGCAAAAGTTTTCACAAAGCAGCATTATTTTCTCTTTTCCTCTAGTTATTCAACAGTTTGAATGCATTTAAATATTTAAGTTTGCCCAATTTTTCCTTCACTGTCTGTTACACACCAACATTTTTTTCCTTTCATTATTAAAAGAAAACAAACCCATATCCCACAGTTGCATGCTTCCAATTAATATCAGGACATTCATGAAAATGCAAAAGGAGGAATAAATCCAGCACAATTTTTCATTGCATTTAAACATCCTCCTCTAGGACTGCAAACTCACACGCAACAGGATTACATGAGTTCATGAGAATTGGTAAGGGAGGCCTGAAGCTGCATGTGCTCAGTCAAGTGCCCTGGAACCAGGAAGGTTTTCCAGCATGTGGCTCCACAGCTTTCTGTTATGATTTATCTGTGTTTATTGTGCTGTCCACAACCAGAGCCTCATAATCTTAAAAGCTGTATTGAAACAGAGCAAAACAACCCCAAATTGTGACTGCCTAAGGATTAAACAAATTCCTGCAGTCTCATATGCAGGGCTTTTCCCCTTAGAGCTGATTGCAAAGTCCAACCAAAGCTTTTTCTTGACTGGATTGCTTATAAGGTCACTTCTCTTCAGATCCCCTTGTGCTCTTTAAAGGCTGAGCTCACATTGCAGATTTCCCTTCAGTCATAGTGCTCCTGGGGACTCTTCTCCTAGTCATGTCCTTTCTTTTATAAAACTTGGAGGATCTTTCATCATACTGTCTGATTTTATGGGTGAAATTGGTCTAAGTTAAAATGGAAACAGAAGCATATACAGATGCAGATATCCACACACAATTCCTGCATGTGGATATGATATATGAAATGTAACAATTGTTCTTGTAAGAAAGAGACTAAGACCCACGAGATCAATACACAGAGATTCAGGAATGCAGAAGACAATTCTGATCAGCTGGATGCAGTGAGTCTCCATATGGGATCATGGCATGGAGACAACTCTTATTCCCCAAGTGACTTTCACATCTTGCTTGCAGCCATGCCCATACTAGGATGACTCCCTCTTGCTTGTTTGGTGGTGCTTTTTTTTCCTCTTTAAAGCTCCTGAAAGAACCTATGTCTTCAACTCTAAGCCCACAAGTATTCCCACTCCCAGGAGTGAAACTACAGAAAGCATCCTCCCTGGAGGAAGGGCAGGCTAGCTCATGGTGTAACACCTAACACAGTAAGGTCCTTGCTGTGTCCTACAATGCAACTAAGTAACTTCATAAACAGTTTCAGTAATAGCCAGGAATATCATACAATACATGAGTAACCAAAGGGTGGAATTTGACGGAATCAGGTGCCAATTTTGTTTCTCTGAAATATTGGATGACCTCTCAGAGGCATGAGATTTCCTTAAGTTAGAGTAAAGGGAAGAAATATCAAATATGTCCCTCCAGGTGTGATCCAGAGCCCTCTCCCATGGGCCCCCATTTGGGGACAGACTGTGTCCCCATTTGAGACCTTGGATAACTTTTAGGTCTCTTGTGCAGGATCTGAGTAAATGTAATTTTAATTACGCATTGGATGTTTTATTCATCTGCTAAACTAATAAAGTCAAACGCCTTCCAGAGATGATGTGACAGCTCAGAACAGCTACAAAGCTCTGCAAGTGTTGTGCTGCTCTGTCCCCTTTTGACTGCATCAGTTTCAGCTCTGTTCCAGAGAAGCAGGTGAATTGATCTGGTTATGCCAGACCTGAAAAAGGTCAGGCTAGGAAAAGGAATGGGAGAAGTCCCTACTGCTTCTTGCAGAATCAATTAATCCCATGATGGCATTTGAAACAAGAATAATGTCTGCAAGGGCGAAAAGTTAGCTGGAGGGTTCTTATTAATAATGAATGTAATGGTTTCCTGAAATAATGGTGGGTCAGAGTTGGTAACAAGCACAGCTCAGGAAAACAGAAATCACTCTGACAAAGCAACAGCGCATAGCTTCTTCCTCTTCAGTAGGTTATTACTTGTAATGGCACTTGATTGAGGAATGGAAGTAGGACGGAGTAAAAACGGTGATATTTAAAGAAAGTTCCATTGTTTGAAATGGTTCCTAATAGTAAAGTCTCCTGGGTGTAGTATAAACCTTGGGAGTGGGGAGACAGAAGGAAAATGAGGTGGAAGCATCACCCCTTAGGCATAAAATAGATTTTTCTGGCTTTCTTTACCGTGGAACTTGTGTGGACACTGTATTCTCATGGAATAACACAAGGCTTTTCCTTGTGACTGTATGCCCAGCTTAGTGTTTTGCACATCCTATTGCCAAGGCAATGCAATCAGTTCCTCACTTCCCAAGAGCCCCACAAACCTCAGCTAGCACCAAGCACATATGGGCTGGGAGAATTGTTCTGGTGACTGCAGGCACTACCAAATGTTCCTCTTTCCCCAGCCAGATGTGGGACAGCAAAGCTGCCACATCAGGGGATGCTGCTCTGGATGCCTTGCAGTCAGATTTTCAGGTGTCTTGTTCCAGGCTGTGAAGCACAACTGGCAACCTGGACATCACTGCTCTGAGGGGATGCCAAAGTTCCCTGGCAAAGCAGTTTGAGAGATAAATTTTGTGTCTAAATGAACAGACATGGAGCCCCCTCTCAGCCCAAGACCCTCCTGGACAGAAAGAAGCAATACATTATGGCAAGTTTTTAAGATCAGGTATCCCACCCTGGGGTGAGGAGAGGGAAAAGATCCTACCACACAGCACAATGGACATTAAATCATTACTGTTACTAGTGCTGTCCTGTCCTTGGCCTGTGAAGGGCACCATATACATCAGTGCCTGGCAAACATCTCATGCAAAAATCAGGGTGTTAACAATAGGACAAATACTTTTCCCTTCACCTTAATCAGGTGAAAAATTACCTAAGGTCGATATGATCCCAGCTGGTTCATATCTTACGTGATGGGAAAGTGGTCGGACTTGTCAGGAAGAGGCTAACAAAAGATGGTCAGACCAGTACCTGCTGCAGGAAGATGATTACAAGGACAGAGCAAATGTGGAGTGATACTTCCATCATCCAGAGATCTGTGGCACATACTTATTTATACAGCCATCTTTGTATCAATTACATATGTATTATGCCCCAGCCCTGGAAGTGTTCAAGGCCAGGTTGGATGGGGCTCTGAGCAACCTGGTCTAGAGGAAGGTGTCCCTGCCCATGGCATGGGGATTGGAAGTAGATGATCTTTCAGGTCCCTTCCAAGCCAAACCATTCTATGATAGTATTTCATGTCTCAAGGTATCTTCTTTCCTTGGTTTTCAAGAAATTATTCCTGCACCTCACTGGAAGAATAAGGTACTCCTTTTTGGCATGGACCACATGAAGGAGAAGGAGGAACTACTGCTTACAGAAAATACAATATTGATCCCAATTCACTTGCACTTCCTTTGGTCCATCTGCACTTATCTAAGCACTGAAACCTCTACAAACCTGTGCCATGGTTGCAATTACTTCAGTGGGATTTTAAAATATGGTTAAATGTATCATCAAGAGATGTTTCCCATTACAAATGGGGGAGGAGGAAAGTGTTTCATGAGAGGAACTTTCTAATTTGGCTTCACAAGCTCAAGGCACACTGATACCCTCTAAGTATATCTGACATTTTGGTGGATTCTTGGTAAGACTTGCTTAATTCCAAATAACTTTCCAGTTCCTTCTGTGGAACTAAATCTTGGATTTTCAAGTAGAAGAAAGAAATGTCTGGTTTAGTCTTTCACTCTTATCAGAAATATATTCTGCATTTTGCATTCACCTGTATTTTATCACACTGAAAGCGATCTGGCACTAGACAATCGGATGAAGACTAAGTCCACAATTTCTGCATCCAACTTTAATCCATTGATTACCCTTCAATTTGCCTCATCTATTTTCTGTTGTAGTGCTTTCTGCAGAATGTAGTTTTCAGGGTTGTTTCTGAAATGTTATGTTTGCTTTCCCACTTCACAGACAATGTCTTCACACATTCACTCTCCAAGGGGTGATTTTTTTACATTGGCAGTCTTTAAGAAAAATAAACAACACAGCTTGAAGGCTAACCCCCCCAATCCTTTTAACTTGAAATCATTTATACGTTATTGTTAATGCCTTAAAAAACCCTTTTATTACAATAATTTGGAGAACATACAGCAAAGATTAGATGCTTACTGGTTTACAAAGAGATTCATTTAACTGCTGTTCCTCTCCTCTCCCATTTTCCCTTCCTCTTTGGACCTTTCTGATTCAATTGATATATCTAAATTTTTGTTTTCAACAATATGTATGTTTAGCTCAAAGAAGTTATTTATCTCTAGCTTTCAATGTCACCTTACATGCTAGAGTAGCTTTCATTCTGAACTGAGGCTCAGACACCCAATCAAGTCCTACAGTTTAAATGAGTTACTATGGACAGGATTTTTCTCGTGGACTGAGAAAAATAAGTGTACATGTCGCAATATTTTAATGCTGAACTCATATCATAATCAGTGCAGATCTACTGAACCTAATGAAACTTATAAAGTACTTTTCTGCCCAATGGAGAGATCTCTTGGGGCTCACTCTCATTTCTGACAAGCTTCGTCATTGCCTTTGAAAGTTCCTTGCTGCAGTGCAGTTTCACCAGATGAAGTTTTGGGAGGATCCTTCCCTTGAGCAGCCTCCTCGGAGTTCTTTAAGGCCTCAATTATTTTAGTAGATGAGTTGTCAGCAGTTTCTGGCCCCAGATTTGCCAAGTCACTTTAGGATTTCCTTGTGCAGGGGTATCACTCAGCATGTCAGGGATTTCCTTGGGAAACCTTTTTTTGCCAATGTAATGTAATGTTTATTTTATTTCTTGCCATCATCTGACAATGCTGCTCATTTAGCTTTTCTAATAAAATGTTTGAAAATCACTTTTTTTTCTTCCCAAGAACTGTTTGTAGGCTCTCTGGGAGTTCACAGCACAGCAAACAAACAAAAAGGTTCATGATTTTCTTCACACAGTTGCCTGACACCATCAGCTTTAGTGGAGAGGCTTGAAAATTTGACTCAGCAGTTGGCAGGTAAATGAATCAGAAGCAGTTTTACAAATATTCATTTGTCAGTCGCAGCAATAATACTCCAATTTTACACTCTGTAGCATGTGGATTTCAGTGAAGCAACACTGGAGGTACTCATGGGAGAATCAGGCTTAGAGAGTGGAAGAACACATAAAATGAGGATTTTTACATCCACTTGACTAGAATTCAGCTGTCAACATAATTCAGCTCTGTTCATCTCTAGCCTAATGGTGCTGTGTCATCCCTGAAGAAAAGCATCACTCTTTTCCCAGGAATAACTGCCTTCTATTTTGGATGTGCATTTTTTCCATTCTGAGCGCCTAAAGTTAGCGACTTGAAGCCATATTGGGCATAGAAGCATATGCATTTGTGCATTACTTCAGACTTACTGCAGTGAACTAAACATCACAGAATCACAGAATGGTTTGGGTTGGAAGGGATCTTTTAGACCACGTGGTTCCAGCCCCACTGACATGGGCAGAAACACCTTCCTTTAGACCAAGTTGCTCAAACCCCCATCCAGCCTGGCCTTGAATGGCCAGGGATGGGCCATGGATGGGGCATCCACAACCTCTCTGGGCAATCTATTACAGTGTTTCATGTTCTAAATAAATTAGAATTTGGTATCCTGTGAGTTAGTACTCTCCGATTGGACACACAGGTATAACACTAATCCTGAAGTTACTGAATGTGACCGTAGAGTTTGCTTTTGCAATATTTCCATTAATAAATAAATTGCTTGCAAAAATCTTACTGCCAAGAAACTGATAATCAAACAAATTACTTATTAATCTTCTGTTAGGGAAGAGAATAAAGGGACTTGCACATCATGGGTTGTTCTTTTCCTTTTACTTCTCACCCTTCAGTCATCTCAGTGTTGTGAGTTACTGGAGTCAGCAGCAGCACAGTACTCCATGTTGTAAACAAAAGGTCTGGAAATTATCATAGAATCACAGAAAAATATAATATCCTGACTTGGAAGGGACCCACAAGGATCATCAAGTTCAGTTACTGGCCCTGCACAGGACAGTCCCAAGAATCACACCATGTGTCTGAGAGCATTATCCAAACATTTCTTGAACTCTGTCAGGCTTGGTGCTGTGGCCACTTCCCTGGGGAGTTGTTCCAGTGCTCAGCCACCCTCTGGGCAAAAAAGATTTTCCTAATATCCAACCTAAACCTTCCCTGACACAACTTCATAATTACACTGATAAATAGAAATAAATGCAAGCAGACAGACCTCATACTAAGCAGACGTTCCTGTGAGTATTTCAGTCTCTGAGTAAGACATTCATAAAATGTCCAGTATGGGACACTAAACTTTTAAAAAGGACATAAGAAATGAGATGTCAGTTTCTAGGACATCATCTGGCTCAACAATTTGCCCTCGTAGGTAGGACTCGGCTGAATAAAAGTCTTCGTTTGTAATGTGCCTACAGATGATGTGGTTTCTCCCCTCTCCCTTTACAATCAGTGGACATCTAACCAATACAGTCAGAGAAGTCCAGCTGCACTTCACAGCACTTTAAACCTGATGTCTGTGGTCCATCCGTTGACTCAAATTCCAGTTCTGTTTGTTTCTTCCCTTGGCTGCGAAGGAAGCTGAGAACAGTGAGTTCAGATGGGAACAGCTGCATTGTAGATAACTGGAGTTAGGCAGCATTAATCCCATCCAATCATGAAATATTTCATGACAGAAGAAATTACACTGCAAGTGTTATAACTTGCTATATACTTTACTGTTCTTCATTGCCACAGTATTATGACAGTTCACAGTTAGTGAAGATCTGGTCCAAAACCCTTAAATCCCCACTGAGAAGTATCCGCTTTAGGCATGAGAGCATTTGATTTCTGAAGTCTGTCTTTTTCACAGCAATTAATTAGTGCCACCTTTGGCAATACTTTCCTGTGATGAACATCTGTCTCCCAGAATCTGAATCAAAGCTGCATGTGTTGCCTTATCGTACATGAGAGCTCTTACAGGCAGGAGAGCTGTAGGACCTTTTAGTCATTCATGTTAATATGCCTCTAAATATTGCAGCAATCAGCTACAGCAGTTTCAAACTTGATAGCTTTGAGTATGAAATTTTACAGAGTAATGCTTCATGCACTCAGGCAGTACCTAATTAAAACACATGCTGGAGGGCCTACTGTGGCTCAGCCAAGATTGCTTGTCTTCATTTCCTTTAGCCCTTCTGACTATCAGTCATAATCCCTTTCCCCAGCAGTTCTTTGCATCAGATGTCTTTATCTTACAACTTATTTTACAAAGGAATAATAGCTTTACTTATGCAACTTTAGATTAGGGTGGTTCAGCCTTTTCCAGGCTACACATCACATGGCAGTATTGAAACTTCTGACCTGAAGGGTAAGATGAAGTTTGCAGTGGATACTCCAAAGTCCTCCAAAGGATAAGGCTGTGCACATTAGCAATGAAAACAATTTGGCCTTTTGGGTGCCTATACTTGGTTTCTAACTTTATCCCAGTGTTTCCATGGACACTGCAGAAAAGGTGGCAAAGTGGGTGGACTCAGCCTGTAGATTACCCAGGAAAACATCTCATAAAAGTGTAAAGGCATTCCTCTCAAATTCCACCACTTTATTCATCTTAGCAGAGATGAAACTATCCACTTACAGAAATTTCCTTCAAGCACTTTAAGGAGATGGGTTTTTTGCTGGTTTCTCACCATTCTGTATTTCTTAACCATTTTTTCATCCATCCACTCTCCTAGTTGTCTAATCCAGCCCATACTGAGCTGCTGTGTCAGCTGAAAAACACCCTTTGCATAGCACCATTTTTGTGAGTTATGGTAGCAGGAAAGGGCTGCATCATTTCATGTTTATTTATCATAGAATTGGTAATAAAGAATTTCCTTTTGCTCAGAAATTGAGTTTTTTGGATATTGGCTGTTTGTCAATAATTGCTGCTTTATATCCTGAGGTATGAAAAGGAAAGGAAAAGATTATTGTTAGTGCTAAAGCAATTTGCACTAATGAAAACAGAACTAGGGAGATAAAGCTAAAGGCACCTGCAGTTGAAATGTTTAAGGGTGTGTAATTCTCGTCTTGACTTCTTTTTTTAGGTGAAAAACAAGCCAGACGCTCTCTTTCCAGATAAGATGATGAGAGCAGTTGACTGAATCTTGAACTTCTTCCCAGAAAAACAAGTTCTAGTCTGCAAAAGACTGATTCTTGTGTGTGTGTCTAAAATAGTTCAACTTCTCTTTGACTCCAAGAACAGGTACAGGAAGTGTTGGACAGACTTAACAAAGGCTTTATTCAGTCTCATTTGAAATCTTTGAAACACCTGTGTGAAGCATGTAGGGATGAGCAGAATAATACTCCCCGAGTACCTGCAGGTGTCAATAAAACAGGCTGAATGGCAGACAGATCCCACAGACCTTTCTTGAAATCCACATGAAAAAATTCAGGCTGCTGGTGAGACATACAGATACAAAGCTGTCCTGAAAACAGTAGTTCCTGAATACCAGCCTGGGAATCACTGACAGGTGTGTTAACAAAATTCAGCTGTACTGCAAAATTGTATCATTCTTATAAGGCTTGAATTAAAATCTGGATATGTGTGCAGGTGCTACACAACAACTCTAAGTCTTTCAGTGTTTCATAAAAATTATATATCTTGAATTTCCCCTATATGGAGGCAGAAAGTAATGAGTGAAACCAACATTGTATCTTACCATCCCAGCACATCTCTTCTGATCCAAATTGGAAAGAACTCCAATGTATTCCACATTATTTAAGGAAGAGAGAATCAAAGAGTTCCTATCAGTGCCACAGGGAACAAATGTATTTAAAAAATAAGTTTAGGGATTTTCTGTACCTCACTGGAAAAGTCCCTGAGCCTGACTTTGAAGTCAGCCCTGCTTGGAGGAGCAGTTAGACTCCACATCTCCAGAGGCTTCTTCTAACCCATGTTTTTCTATGATTTTATATTTCATTGCCATTTATTTTACATATAGAGGCAGCATTTTTCCTTCGGAAAAAAGTCTTTGTAGAACTTCTGAGAGGGCAAAAGGTGAAGTGCAGTTATCAGAAGTAGATTGTAGTCATTGTCAGGTTAAGCTCTACCTATGTGATGTACACCAGGATCCAGATGTAGCATAGATGTGTTTCACATCCTGCTACCTCAAATACCTGGACTTGCTTTCCACATCCCTCCCTCCCAGGGTTGGTGGTAACCAAATGGAGCCAGAGGAAATCAGAGTGAGTCAACAGTTGGATCTGACTCATGAGTAAAATTATGAAGAAGACAAACAGAGCTCACAGGGCCACAGAGTGAAACACAGACAAATATACTTTTACTGAAAGAAAGAAAAAGGCATTTATGGAACAAGGAGTTTCCCACAGCTGAGTGAGTCTTCACAGAGCACTACCTGCTTTGGGGTATTTATCCTCTTTTCTGGCATGAGAATATACCTGCCATCTAAACAACTTCAGAGGCAAACAAAACAATTGATCCCTTGGCCCCTCTATCCAGAGGAATCTGCTTGTCTACTTTAAGCAGCAATCAGGATTAAAACAGACAGCAGACTTTAGCCTAGTGAGCCCAGTGGGGAAGTTCTTTATAGACTAAGACTGTAGGTTACACAAGTAAAGCTTAAAACCAAGAAAAGGCAACTTTAAATACGCCTGACATCTGCCTCTTGTTAATCTGCCACTGGGGTGGTGAGTGCAGCAGATGAGCCATCCCAGCATTACCTCTCCCCTGTGGTGCTGTCTTCAATAAAGGCTCATTTTTGACAGCATGTCTCCTCACTGATATCCAAGGGAACTCAGAGGAATATTTAGGAATGCCCATTTCTCCTTCAGTAAAGGAGATTCACCAAGCTAAGCCTATGACTTGGCAGTGTTTGGTTAATGGATGGACTCAACGTTATTAGAGGTCTTTTCCAACCTAAATGGTTCTATTTATAATGATTCTATGATGGATGATTGTCAAAATGCAAATGACAGTTTATATCAAATTGGCCAAGCATTAGGATATAATACTCTGCATTCTCACACTGTGCCAGTCTTTCTGTTTAGGAAGCACATAGATTTTCAGCCTCCTTTAACCTCTCTCTTTCCATACAGCAAGACTTACCCTATGGTGCTTTCCAGGACATACAATTCCCATAATAATAATCAGAAACTAACCAAGTGTCAGATATCTTAGTTCTTCGGTTCAGGAAAAAAACCCACAGAACATAAAATGAATGAAAGACCACCTTGGTCTAATGGCTTGGGCAACAGCATGAGAGCCAGGAATTCAAATTTTACATGTTCCACTGCTGACATGTTGAGTTTTAAGTTGTCTTCTCTTCTTTGATTTCCCTACCTGTAAAGCTGGAAAGACCCAGGTGGTTTTGTGATTACCATAAAAAGCAGCAACAGTATGCAAAGCATAGAACATGTGTTTATATCAACAAGTGATATTTTTGTGCTTGGATGGCAGGCAGGAAGCTTTCCTCTACTGCATGATGGGAGCACTGGTTACTGAATTTATTGGAACAGCTTCTTGCTTTTCTTTCAGTTTGAATAAATGAAGGCTCTGGAGAGACCTTAGAGCACCTAAAGGGGCTACATGAGAGCTGGAGATGGACTTTGGACAAGGGCATGGAGTGACAGGACAAGGGGGAATGGCTTTAATCTGAAGAAGGGTCAATTTATATTAGGTTAGATATAAGAAGTAAGTTTTTTACAATAAGGTTGGCAAGACACTGGCACAGGTTGCCCAGAGAGGTGGCACATGCTCCGTCCCTTGAAATATGCAAGGTCAGGATGAGGCACTGAGCAACCTGATGTTGTTGAAGATGTCCCTGCTCATGGTAGGAGGGTTGGACTAGACAATCTCTAAAAAGACCCTTCAATTCAAGCTATCTATGATTCTATTTCTTTCAACCTCAGCTTTGAATTTGCCATTCCCTGTATTCTTATGGCCAATGTGTTACAATAACTAGTATGAGTCAGGACCACTGGCATAAGGCCACCAGGATTAATGTAACCAAGTAATCCAGTCTTAATGAGGTTTAAAAAGGAGCTTGACAGTAGTTGAAAAGCACTTATTAGATGTATGGCTTGTCTGTGACTACTGAAGCATGCAAAGAATGTTATTAATAGGTCTGTAGTCAGGTGAATAGGTCTGCAGTCTTTGGATTAATTTCATGTAGCAACAGGCAGGGGTGATTTAAGTAAGTGGAAACTTCAATGACAAACATGCTGATAAACTTTCCAAGAGTTTGAGGAAACACAGCAAGGGAAAATGGATAAGGATAAATGTGTTGAGTAAACATTTATATCTCAGATTCATCCTTCAAGTGCATCTGCTTCAATCATCTCAACTGCACAAACCTCCATAGGTAAACACACACTCTCTGAAATCTAAAATTATGTACCTGCTCCTCAGCATAAATGATTATGGAAAGAAAACTGACTGCAATGAACAGAAAATGCAGATGTCACTGACTCTCGGACAGGTCTGTGTGAGCACTACAGTTTCACAGTTCATCCAGTGTGAAGAATCACTTTCTACCACTGATTTTGAAACAGAACCTTCATAGTTTTATTTCATAAATCTTAGCTCCTCAGTGATCAGAAACTGTAAACACACATTCTCTGACCACTTCTCCAAATCTGTCAGACACCAAATCTTTCAGGCTTCAAATCTGTCAGACCCCATGGAGTTTGCAATATAGTCCATTTTAAATTCACAAAATACCACTGTGAAATGAGAACAGCATAACATGGCAAATATCCACTTGTTTTTGTATTTGTCATGCACATTTGTAGTCCACTGGCTAACAGTCCCTCCTGTCCTTCTCTGATAGTTCAAGGTCTAAGATCAATAATTCTAGTCATCTCAGAACTGAGGACATAATGACTCTCAGGTTCGTGCATTTAAGTGAAAAGTTCAATGGCTAACGACAGGTTGTCAGTACAACCAATAGCACAAACAAGCAGTCATTTTGTAGAGGACAAAAGGTGCACAAGTTTGGGGTTGTTTCTTTCTAATTATGGAAAATACAGACCTTTGTGTGAACACCATCTGAAGCAGAAAAGAGAAAATGTGCTATTTCTGAAGCAAGTTCGCTTTGCTGAAATGATTCTGCTTTCATAGCCAGTGAGAATATGGCTTCAAAGTTTTAAAATGTTCGAACTACTGAGCCAGATCTGACCATTATTACATGCAAAAGGCAGGAGTTCTCATCAGTCTCTGTGGGGAATATCTGCTTAAAAGCTGAGTCCTAGTCCTACTCATTTGCTTTCAAGGAATAAATGCCTTTCAGTAAGTTTCACTAACAGCAAATTCAGTCTGCTCAGCTTAAATCTGGAGACTTTAGTGATTAGTAGGGGAATGCTCATTAGGAGTCAAGACATTAAGACTCACATTAAGGATTTTCTAGAGCAGTTGTGTTCTTGTGATAAAGAGGCATCAGGTCAGCTGCTGCATTAAGCCCTGATATTTGTTTAAGGATTCATTAAGGCAGGACGGAAAATTAAATGATCTGTCTGCTTCCAAAACCCTCTGTGGAATTATTATAACTCTTTTCAGCATCCCACAAGGTGTGCTTTTACTTTAAGAGCTGTAGATCATTTCAAACAACCCATCAGAAACATTCCTGTGGAATATCCCACAGGGAAATGTCAACCTGTCAAAAGAAAATTGTATCATGGAAATACGTCAAGTTTGATAAAACATTGTATTGAAAAATCAGAATAGAACATATCCATAGAAATATTCTCTTGTCAGTCTTTTAAGAGCAGCAGGGCTTGAATTCTATTTTAAACCAGGTTTTATTTTACTTTGTATTCCATGAAACAAAGCGAGAAGAAATCATGGAAACATATAAATCACAGAATGGCTTGAGTTGGAAGAGACCTTGAAGACCATCTAGTTCCAACCTCCTGCCACGGGCAGGGACACATTCCCTTAGCCCAGTTTGCTCTAAGCCCCATCTAACCTGGCCTTGAACATTTCCAGGGCTGGGGCAATTCTAATAAAACATTTTTAATGTCCCAAAACAAACAGTATTTGATGTTATTGTTGATATAATTTCATGGTGAATTTTAGTTTTCTGTTATCCATTTAAAATTGATTAATTTTTTTGCCTTGTCAGAATTTTAAGTGAAAAAGAAAATCTATTTCCCGCTCTGGTTTTAACAAAACCGTGTGTTTTCCAAGTATTTAATTAGAAGTGGAATGGTTAAAATCCTGCAAGCATTATTAAATTTGGTAGAAAGAGGTACTGTGAGTTTTGGTGGGAATAAAGGGCCAGAAAGAAGGAGAAAAAATGCAAAAAGAAAAGTGGGCCAAATGACAATGACCACATTTCTTTCGTAAACTGTGCTTTTGATTCCACATCCCTCCATTTCATTTTCACATATAGATTGTATCCATAAATGCACTGCTGTGTAATTGTCATGGATTTTCACATTTACTGTGCATCTCTGTGTCTGGATGTGTAGTCAGCTGAAGGCAGGAAATGCTTATGCTATGCTGAGTTCCCCGGATGAGGCAGCTCCTTACCTGCAACTCAAACCCTACAGCTATGGTCAAAAATTAAACTGACTTAGAAGCATCATGTTTGTGCTCAGGTACCACATATTACCATGGCCTAAAATTACAGATATTTTCCTGCTCCCAGTCAGGGAGGTGCTGAGGACTCAGGGTGTAGCTGTGCCAAGAAATCCTTATCTAAGGAAAGGGGAAGATGAATAAAATTATCCTTTCCCATTAAACTGAAGAGAACAGATAAAAAGTATCTTTTCCTCAGGACTAGACACTCCCATAAAGAGAAAGGAAAATGCAGAATCATATAGAGTTAATAAGGAAGTTTGGAATAAGTATTGAAATACCAGGAGCAAATTGATAGAAAAAAAATGTATTAAGGGGTTTTAAATACAGAGACATATCATCTGACCTTGGGAATCTGGATGACTGCACAACAATCTTCATGGACATGAACACTTTCAATTTAGCAGATATGTGCTGCTATCAGGGCTCACTCCAGTGCAATAATCAGCATAAAGTTAGGTTAATTCTAGCAATGGAGCAAGAATCCATGATCAGTCTCTGTGTAGTTTGGCATATTTTACTTCTTCTGAGATTAGCTTGTTTTACCCATGGGTGTGCCATTGTTGTCTCCTAAAGCAATGTGTACCCTCCTTTCTGTGGGAAGCTCTGCATAACAGTCATGGAAAGTCATTATGTCACAGGCCATATCCCTCTCAAGACAGAACAATGATGGGTCATCTAGAAAGGCTAATTTATCTGAGTGGAACATCCTACTAACACAACTGTATTGTTTCCATGTCCAGAATTAGCTTGGTTGAGACTAGACTGAATATCTCAGCCTTGGCAGCACATTGCAGAACGTAGCTATTTCCCAGGAGACATATCCATAATCTATCTGCTTTGGAGACAGATGCTGTCAGCTATCACAAAAATATGTTATTGCTTTCCATATACGATCAAGAGCAACAGCAGGATTGCACAGATCTTTTGGCATTTCTCCTTCTTAGAATCAGAGTGTATTTAAGGCTAAAATGTTTTTTGGCTCAGTTATTTTGTTTTGTGGTGGTGAGAGAAAGTGTGGGAGAAATTCAAAATGGAAGAGATATTCAAGTTTGAGGTGTTGTAGTCTTTCATGAAGAAAGCCAGGGAACAAAGCTGCTTGAACTTCTTGAGCAGATTGTCCCATAGACAGATATCAGTGGCATACAGGAGTTTATCCTGGGATTTTACACAGCTTGGTTTGAAAATTGACAGAGCCATGGGGATATAAAGTCATGTCCTTTACTAGCTGGTGTCCAGCTGACAATGAGTGAGTAAGTGTACCATAGCCTGAAGGTGATGAAAACATGGATTACTGAAGTTTACTAGGAGAAAAAGATGGCAATCATCAGAAAGGATGAAGTACCAAAATAAGAAAATCTGCATCTTCCGAGACTTAAGAGTCAAACTATGTGGGAAGGCTTCATACTACCTACATTAATAAGTCCTGTTATGCTTTTCAGGGAAACAGTTTCTTGTTTGACTCTTTGGTTCTAGCATTTCACCGGCATCAGGTTGGATTTTGCTGACCTCAATATGAGATTCATCTGATCAGCTGCAGTTGTCTGAGCTTGTTGTCTCTGTTCCTTTTATTATCAGCAGACAGAAACAGGCTGCAGGGTCCTGAGGGCACTAATGGTCTTTATCAGCCCTGATCAACCTCTTCTGAGGCCTCTGTGAACAGCCCCTGCTCATGGGCTCTCTTTGAGTTCAGTCCTGGTCCCTCAGTCTTGGCTGGAGGTATATTGTAGGAATATTTGTCTTTTGTCAATCATAGCTGAGTTTGGACATAGACACCATTGATCTAGACTCTAACACCTCTCATCTTAACCCTGGACCTACCTTGTCACCATGGACATGCGTGGCAAGAACAGGACTTTGATTATTACTGCTAGACCTGACCCTAACCTTAACCTCCTGGCTTAACCTTGGACTTGCCTCGTCAGCATGAACTTGCCTGCGGATTTGGACTTTTGTCTGAATGTTGGTGCTATCTCTGGATTTGCCTCACTTTGGGGTGCTCGGCCAGGGAGGTCCAGGTTTACCACTCTTGCTTCCTGGCTCCCTGCACCTGAGGGAGCAGATGCTGCTCCCTGACAAAGGCTCCCTGATAGCTTGTGCTGGTGCATGACAGATGTTTACTGCAATGTAGAACCATACCAACACTTCACAAAAACTGCCAAACACTGCCAAAGCAGGGAACAATTTTTCATTACTTGAGATGTGGCTTAATCAGCATCTCATAGCTCCAAAGCCCTGAGGCAACCAATCCCACCACAGATAAAACCTCATCTGTGGGGACAGAGAGACCTTTATAAATGAAGGAAACAGAAATCAACTTCTGACACTTGGATAGCAGTGACAACAAAACTGTGGAACAGTTTGAAGAGGGGCATATATTCAATGACTAATTAGAAACTCCCCTGTGAAGTACTTATGCCTGTATTACACATGGAACTGATAAGCTTTTGATATTTAAGGCAAGCATTACTCTACCAGTAGGTCAAAATAGAAGCTAAATCATTAACAGGTATGCTTTACTCCTCTCTTGCTTCAGCCAGGAGATATTACCTGAATGAACTCAGGTTCATCAGGTTTGGATATCCTTATATACACAGCAAATGCAAGAAGTGAGCTTGAGAGAGGACTGTAATTCCTTTATTCCAAGACGCAGCTGTTCAGTTCTGTAACAAGATGAATGAAACTTGAAATGCTTGGCACTCAGTGGAAGAAGAGCTTATGGTCTCTAACGATTTTTCCTTCAAAGGCTGAACTGAAGATGGAGCTGAAGAATGTTTGCCAAATCAGCCTGAACCATAGCAGTAGTATTTTCTAGGTTAAATCCCAAAGCATTTAGAGTTTATGGTCAAAAGACATTTATATCAGCCTTGTGAAAGCAGTGCAACCCTGAGGAGCTCTTAGGCGGTATTTTAGAAATGCAAAGTGGTAGAAACAAGCAGTAAAAAGGTTTACCTGTGTTGGTTGTTTTTTTCTCACCCCAGTTGATCTAGTGATCTGGCTTGCAGCTTGGCTCACAGAGTTGTAACAGCTCAATGAGGTGCAAGTGAACTGACATGAAGAAGGAAGTGAAGAGTAAGGGATCATGAACCATCTTTGCTGCTGCAGAAAATGCCATATGGAACCAGGACTTCTGCTTGGATACAGCTATCACACTTCTGAAATACTGATCACAGTGAAGGTTATTGAGTATCCAGCAGAAATGAATCAACTACAAAAAAAAACCACAAAAGGTAAGTTGGGTTCCCCCCTTCTTACACAGTTTCATAATTTCATAGTATGTTAAGGGATTGGAAGAGACCTTAAATATCATCTAGTCCCAGCCCCCTGCCATGGGCAGGGACACCTCCCACCAGACCAGGTTGCTCAAGGCTTTATCCAATCTGGCTTTGAACACTCCTAAGGGTTGGGGCATCCACAACGTCCCTGGACAACTCGTGCCAGTGTCTTACACATTACAATCTTCTTCCTAATTGCTAATCTAAGTTTCCCCTCTTTCAATTTATGCCCATTACTCCTTGTTCTGTCACTACAGTTCCTAACAAAGAGTCCCTCTCCAGCTTCCCTGTAGCCCCTTCAGATCCTGGAAGGTGCTATGAGGTCCCCACACAACCTTCTCTTCTCCAGGCTGAACAGCCCCATATTGTTCCATTGTGCATCATAAATTAGGGTTTGCATTCATTGCTGGAGAGCCTTTAAAAAGTATTTTTAAAAGACTAAAAATAGCAAACAAATGAAAAAAAAACCCAAAGAAACCCCACCCCACTGCCAAGTCTATTTATTAGGATTAGCTGATCTTGACTGTAATTACTAAAATCTAATGAAAAGTTATACAAGAACTATTACTATTAGAAACAGCAAGCTCAGCCAGCCCTGTGCTTTAGGACACACTCTGCTTCTTGGGAAGTTTCTGGTCAGTACACAGATCAGAAGTGACTTTAAAAATTGATCTTGCCAATGCTAAGTCTTTAGAAATCATGAGAAGTCCTCCAAGAGACAGGGTTTAAAGATACTTGTTTACAAATTTCTCCCTATATTTATAGGGATTACCTGTTTTCTTTGGAGCAAGTGTTCAGGACTCTCTCCATAACCAGTCAGGGCAAAAAGAATTTGGAGAACTCTATGGGATTTCTTCACTAAGTTTTTTTCAATGGCTTTGTTACAGAATCTGGAGAAATAAGTCAAGTGTGAGCTAGCAGGATACTCACAGTGAAGGGTGTGAGTTGGCAGCACTGAATTGTGGTGTGACATGAAATAAATGTCCTCTTCCACAGTGAGTAGTGCAGAGTTATCAAAGAATTTATGTAATAAATTGTGAGTCATTGATGGCTTTCCATAGTGTGCCAACCAGGGAGAGGCAGAAAACTTATTTGATCAGGTTTTCAGGGCTTGTAATGGAAATATAATAGCCCTGAGAATCTGAGGAGATTTAGGGATTTTTATTCATCCAGGATATTCGTGCATTGACTTGATGCTGCTCTTCTATCCAAACAACCCTTTCCAGCCTGCTGTACTGTGTCCACTCAGCTGTCTCTCCATTTCAAACACTGACAAATTAATGATTAATATAATCTTTCTGCTCACTCAGCTACCAGAACACACATTCACACTTCCTGTTTAAAACTGCAGCACTAAGTCATATGTTTCATAAGACAACTCCCTTTAAAAATAGCAGTGTGTGTTTGGGAACACTGCCTGCTTGTCCCTGCCATAGGATATTTCCTTACCATTGCATTTCCCATTGTGTCAGCACGAGGCTTTTGACCCTGAAGGTGGAGCCAAACTTTCAAATTCTTCCTTGAAATCTCAGCAGCTGCAGGACCCTCATGGTGAGTGCTTTAGTCGGTTTATTTTTAGAAAGGCAGCTTTAAAGAGTCTAAATCTGTCTTCCTTTTCTCAGGAGTAATTCGAGGTAAATTCTGCTAAGTAAAGGAAGCTGAAGATACTAAACTGATCTGTGCAGCAGCAGATCCAGGTATCACAGTTCCTTTCCAGTTTAAGTCAAAGTCAAGAGTTTATAATTGCCACTGATTTTATACAGAGAATATTTCATTGCTGTGGGGACAGTAGCACAACATAAAACTAGGCAGACAAATTACACCTTTTGGCTTCACCAGGAGTAAAATCAGGTTGTTTTAACCTGAACATCAGGAAAGAGCCCAAAGACAAGGGATGAGTTTCCTGAGAAACTGAAGCAAAGCAAGGAACAGTCAGGATGGTTCAGGTATGCAGCTGTGCCCAAGATGTTGCTTCAATTGCCTTACAAGCCAACTACAGTGCAGTGCTTGGGGTGGAAACCTTAATGGACCTTGAAGTCAGTGGATTTTTTTCCTCTCAATATTTAATGCAAATTCTAGAAACAATCCAAAGAAATATTCCTCTGCCTGCCCTTGCCATGTGAGATTGGGGTGTCTATTCCCTGGGTTCTGAACCCTGTTTTTGTGGCAGTATTTGACTACAGCCAGAAGTGCTTGAATTGAGAGGGGAGTGTTTCTACTCTGTTCTTCTCTTCAGCATTTCCTACTGGTCGGTGACTGGTGCCCAAATCAGCATGAGAAATTTGAATAATCTCAATGTCCCAACACTTATCCCAATTTGGGTTCCATCCCTTTGTCACTATATTATGTCCTGTATCAGTAGGATGATCTTTTGAACCAAATAATCTTCCCAATTCTATGGATTGAAAACCATTTGATTTCTTTCTAGCTGCTTTCATAGTTTCATAACAGTCCTTCAGCTCTAAATTAGGCAGATTAAATCTGCATATTTGTTTATACTTGCTAAACCACAAAGCTTACTGTCAGACATGAATGCTCAGTTTGAAAGTCAAATCAAGCCTGATGTTTTCGCAAGACACTTCACACAAGATTCTTGGAAAGGCATTCCTCAATCCAGTGGATTATTGCATTAATTGTCAGTAGTAATGCCATGACTGTGTACAGATGGGAAAAGGAAAGCAAAACAGCTCAGTGACTTGGAATGGAAACAGTCCCCTGAGGATATTAATGTCACCAAGTCCATGAAGGGATTATATAGATCAATAAAAATAGAAACAAAGTCAATGTCATGTTTAAAAAGACAAAGAAGGTCAAGTAAAACTTGATCAGGGCAATTCAGGGAAAGACAGCACAAAGGGAATTGCAACATTCATCAGGAATGAACAAATACCCTTAAAGGAGTGATTCATTCCCCTGCTTTGGTTTGTAAATTGCCCTGGTCCAACAGTTATTACTCCTTTCCCTTCTCCCCTTTGCCCTGAAATTCCTATCAAAACACTTCAGGAAGTGACCCACACTCTCTAGGCTGCTCACCAGTAGTTTGTGCCAGAATGAAATTTATGTCATTGAAGAATCAGCCTGTTTGGACAGGCTGTGGTAAGTTTCTGTGCCCTCCTTGGAAGAGGATAACTCTTCAGATGAGTTATCCTTGTGTGAAAAGAGCCATGTTTACAAATCTGAAAGGAGCAATTAGCAGTAAACAGTCTTTTCTGGGCAACAAGCTTTTATGCTCCTAAGAACTAGGCTTAATTGAAGAACAAGCATGTGTCTTGTCCTCCAAGCCACTGGAGCCTGTTGAAGTGTGATAAGTTTTTGTGTGTGATGTTTTATGTCAGTTATTGTGTGAGATCTCCTGTCAGCTGGATATTACTAATCATAGAATCACAGAATGGTTTGGGTTGGAAGGGACCTTAAAGATCAGATAGCTCCAATCTCTCTGCCATGGGCAGGGACACGAGTGTTCTTTTTTTTTTGGTCAGGATTGTTTTGCAATATTCATTAAAAATGAATAAGAAGGATTTCAACCCTTCTTAAAGTTAGTAACACTGCTCTGGACATCAGTGGAGGGAGGGGAAATAAGCCTCCTATAGATAATTCCACTACAGCACTGAGTTGCATCAGCAGTGATTTGCCTGTGGTGGCCTCCATGCTTGCTGGAGCATCCAAAGGGTAACCAACAACTACTGGGAGGACCCAATGGTTGCTGACCTGTGCTGGCTGAAGAATTTGGAGCAGCAGTGGCCTCAAGCTGACACACCAGACACAGGATTTTTCTCTGCTGTAGCCAGTGTTTCTCCTGCCCCATATGCTTCTGTGGGGTAAATATTTGCTCACAGAAGTCCCTGAGGAGCTGCAGCTCCCAGCTCTCCTCCTGCTTTGGTTTCCTTACATTCAGAAAGTCAGGAAGGTTATGCAATTTAAAGAGTTGGCAATTCTTGGCCTCGTTGGACAGGCCAGAGTGGCTGCTAATCAAATCTGACCACTGTGCAGGATTATTGCAGTGTATCTCCTGACAAATTTCCCTCCAGGGTACTGACAGGGTCCTACAGTGATAATACTAACAACAGCAGCCAGTTCATGTGTAAGTGCCTGTGGCAGCCTGATTCTGCCTCCTCCCAGAGAGCTTTTTCCTATTGTGTGAATGTGTTTATGAAACCAGGATGTTGTTTCCTCTGTATTAAGTCTTTATATATCTAAGAACTGTGACTGACTGGGAGAGGAGCTGTCATTTCTCTATTACTGCCAGCCTGTTCAGACACACACATACCCACACAGTGCTCTCTCCTGGGCAATGGTACAGCTGTTCTTTTATGTCTGATAATTGCTTTATTATTGTTATTCAGCTATCATGAAAATTGGGTGGCTGAAAATAAGGAGAAAGCTAAAGCAGATAGTGTCTAGAGCACAGTAAGTGGATTGGAGGAAAAAGAATTATTATACTAAAGTGTACTTAGATGGTATTGACTGATTAAAGAATAAATCAGCACCAGCATCCCTTTGTGATACAGAAGTCTGAGTGCAAGTCCCTGGTCTAAATCTGACAGGAGAAAGAAATGAATTGCAGTTCCAAAGCTCCTGGAATATAGTGAACTATTGTTCCCCTAAACAGACCTTTCCTCAACCAGACTTTATTCCCCTATTAAAATTCTACACTCATTTCCACAAAAAACTGATAGTTTGGCAGGGAAAATTTAAATTGCCCGGAATTTCTTGATCAAACCTTCTTAGGATCACATTAGTATCTCCCAGAGTCATCTCTTCTGTAGGCCATTTCTCAATCTAATTTATTTACTGGTGTTATTTGTCAAATGAGGAGAGTTCTGATGTGATTTGGTCCCATATGTAAACATTAGCAAAATTTCAGCACAAACCAGAGTTCTGCAAACAGGTACCAGAAATGGCTTCTTTCCTGCAGTCAAGAGGTATTTTATGTACACAATCCAACACTTTCTCCTCACTAAACTTTCTGCTGACAGGCTAACAAAACTTCTAGGACACCACAGAATCCGGAATGAAGACAGTAAAGTAATACAGCACTTATGGTGGTGAAAGGACTAGAGCACAGGTCTGATAAGGAGTGGCTGAGGGAGCTGGGGGGACTCAGCCTGGAGAAAAGGAGGCTCATGGGGACCTCACAGATCTCTACAAGTACCTGAAAGGAGGTTGTAGCGAGATGGATATTGGGCTCTTCTCTCAGGTAACCAGTGACAGGATGAGAGGAAATGGCCTCAAGTTGCACCAGGAGAGGTTTAGGTCGGATGTTAGGAAAAATGTCTTCACTAAAAGGGTTGTCAAGCACTGGAACAGGCTGCTCAGAGTAGTGATGGAGTCACCATCCTTGGAAGTATTCAAAAGGTGTGTGGATGAGGCTCTTGAAGGTATGGTTCAGTGGTGAACATGGTTAACGTTTGGACTTGATGACCTTAGAGGTCTTTTCCAACCTTCATGATTCTGTGGTTCCCTGATTCATGAGGCTGATAGTGTCTGGGATGGCACTACTGCAAATAGGTGTGTGGTGTGATGCCAAGGCAGTGATCACTACTAAAGAACTCAAAGGCATTTACTCACCCACAACAAAAATAAAAAAGAGGCATATGAAAAAGTCTAATCAGAGAGAAGTTACAGTTCCTGGTCATGTAAATATTGGGCAGCCTCTAGCATGAAGGAATATCATCTTGTACTGAAATTGGGAAAATTTTGTTTATTGAATTACAGTGTTCCTGGCAGTGCTCAAAGGTAAGTAAGGATACTTATCATTCTCTTCCATAATCCATTGCTGACCTCTGGAAATAAGGATTGCAAGAAAGCCCCATATCAATACAGCCCAACACCTAACATACTCATCCACCAGGTGCAGAGCTGGAGAAAAGATTCACCTCATGTGCTCCAGCTCTTGCGGAGCAGGAGTGATTACACAGGTTCTCCAACCCTGTCACAGGGTTGTTTTCCTCCCTGTTCATCATTTTTAAAGTGGATGTGGGAGACAGCTGGCTCAAATTCCACACCCACCCACAACAGTAGCATTTTGCTGCCTCAGTGTCAACAGTTGACAAGTCTAAATTGTGAAGTGCTTCAGGAGTGGTGAAAAAGTTGAGATTGCTATGTCAAGAAAACCTTTATACCCCTTCAGGAATGATGCATAAGCCAAAGGTTAGAACATTTTATTTCAGGGTGTTTATAGCTATGGATGTGACTGACTGTAATGTAAATCAAGTTTTTTAGCGCTACCAAAAATACAGTAGATTTGTAAATATGGAGACTTTTTGAACAGCAGAGCAGATCAAGCATATATGCTTTTTATTTTTGGTCCTTTAAGCTAGTAATATTCAAAAGTTGTTCAGCAAATATTTGCTTCTTGTTTTAAATAAACCCTGGTTTATCCTGATATTCTTACCATGTTTGCTTTGCACAACAGGGAATGAATATATTTGCCAGATCACATCTGTGAGTGATTCTCAGCCTGTACTTTCTTTTCAAGCATTCATTATGTAGGTTTAAACACAGATTCGAAGTTCTGGATGTGTGCATGCTGTGCAATTTGGTTCCTTGCATAGGGAGCAGAGCTATTAGAATTGCTTTTCCTTGGGGAATAATTCTGTTTACAAATTTCAAATATGCTCTCTGCAAATACGCTTGAGTACTAACCCAAATTGTTTTGTTCCCACAAGCACAGCAGGTGATTTTATCTTCCTCTTTGACATTGGACTGTCCAATTAGCCTCTCCTTTTTCACAGCTACTCTGCATTACTTCACCACCTTCTTGTAGGAGCTAGTTACAGAAACAAGAAATAGTTTATTAGCTAGCATCTGACACAGAGACAGACTGCAGAACATAGAACAGACTATAGAAAATATTCCAGGTCAGTAATTCAGACTGTTCAGTTTAAGGACAATCAAATTCCAATTTATCCCACAAGGAAAACTTGCCACAAACTTCAGTATAAGCTGGGTCTCATGCTCCCCAGGCACTCCATGCTTCAAACCAGTACTCATCACAGCTTCTTTTTCCCTCTGTACACCACAGCCACTGTGGCCAGTTGGGTATTTAAATCAGCTTCACTTGGCAAAAATAAATAAAACTGGACTGAATCAAAAGAAGTTGTCTGCCAGAAGGTGTTGGGAGATGTCTTTCTACTCACTAGCAGAGTGACCAGCAGGATTCTTTGGAAGATTTCAATTTCCTTAGGGTACTGAGGCAGGCATAGGAAGAGGTTTTGAAGCACTAGCATAAATCCCACGTTTTCCTAAGGTCTGTGGACATCATACAAAGTTAGGTAAGAGGTTACCTGAGAAGGCAATATGCTTTGATTATTTAAATTTAATTGTCAACATTTATTGACAAAGAAACAGTTTAATGGGACACTGAATTGACCGTGATCTTTCCTTGAGCAAAAGAGTGGATATATTTTCTGCCCATGATGCACTGCTAGACCAGATATCAACTGCCACCATCAGGGAACCAGCCTGCACTCTATGCTGCTCTAGGAAGGGTCTTACTTGGCTTGGACCACATTCATGGGATCCACTTTTGGGAAACAATGAAGGAAATGAGGCAAATATCCTCTCCATGTCCTTACCTCAGCTGGGTAGAGCAGTGGTACATGGCCAGTGTGCCCAAGATTCGGTGATAGAGCAACAGGTGCAAGGATGGAAAGGAAGAGGATTTTCTGTAACAAGCATCAAAAGGACATGTCTGGGCACTGCTGTCCTGTCTTCATCTTTCTTTATTGTCATATGTCATTTATCTATACCTGGAAAATGACAGGAAATCTTCAACAGCATCAGGCACAACACAAATTCTTGAAAAACTCTACAAATATCCTATATAATAGTGATTCTTGACTGACAGACACTTCCAAGTTTTGACATTTAACTTGTTCTTCACTTGTGAGATGTGTCCCTATGGGTACTGTACTGTGCCATTTTTTTTCAGTCAGAATGTCATGCAGTATCAACTCAGCACCCTGAAATCTATGTTGATAATACCATATAGCTAAATTTACTATCCAAACCTGAAACAATAATGAAACAATTCAGATTATCTACCCAGTCCTTGCTGGGATATTAACTCTACACATAGTGTATGGTAGGTATGTTACCTCTTTTCTGCTCTTTCTTTACAAGCTTAAATGTCAGACACCCAACTAAGATGATTGTAGAAGTGGCAGTGAGTGAGATTCACAAGGCCAGATGACCACAGTGCCACATCAGAGCATTTGCCCAGTTTCTCTGTGTAGATCCTGGGAAGGCATAGCTGCTCACTGGGTATTATTCATCTTACCCTAAACAGACTTGTAAAACATGACAGATGACTTGTGCCCTTAAAACTCCCATTTTCTGCATTGACAAATGAAACACCAAGTAATGTGCTCAGCTGTAGATATCTACAACCTTGCCCAGTTTAGCTGTGTGGTTCCAGTGCATGCTCACAGCCCGTGGGATGTAGGAGCTCATTTATTCTGATGCACAGCTGTCAATGAAGAGAGTCTGGAATAATTTGTATTTGCTGCCATTTGCCCTGGGATAAGAACAAGTGCACAAACATCTCAGCTGTGTTTGCTAACCTATTAGGCCTTGGTAACCCGATGGCATTTTTAATTCCTCAGGCTAGTCGTAAGAAAAGAATATGAACAAAGATGATGTCTTCTGTAGTCTCCTCAACAAGATTCACACATCTTTGTGGAGGGAAAGACAACAGAAGTACAGTGTCAGCCAGCAAGATAAAATAACAGTTCTGCAGCTGGTTTTTCTCATCCAAAATCACACCAACTGGAAAAAAAAATTGTCCTTTCTCCAGAAAATAATAACATCCTCCCTGATAAATAATGATGAAGGAGATACATAATACAGACTGGAGATAAAAAATAGCTATAGGAGCAGCACTGTGGGCTGTGAAGGTGCCATGTGAGCCGAGAGCTGGGCTCCATCACTGAAGTTGTTGGTTGTGCAGAAGGCATGTGGCAGGCAGTGAGGAAGCTGTTAATGTCTCTGTTCTCTTCACCAAGTTGTCAGCAAATCATGTTTGCAAGGTTTCCCAGGAGTTTCTTGCACAAATCTTGAGGTGTTGTACACTGCTTTGCTAAGAATATCTTACCATGTATAGTCTGGAAACAAAAAGATCAGCAATAAACAAGGAGGGGAAAGGTTCAGTCAACTTTGTAATGATTGTAGAGTGTGAAGACAGATTTATAACATTTCATGAATGTTAAGTCCTTCCTCCCTGGTTGGAAGGAGCCTCTGTATGCTTCCATTCTGACCTCCTGTTTGAATCGGGGAGGTCAAACCCTAGAATAACTCAGATGGCTTTGTCTGGAAGAGTCTTGGGTGCTGAGGCAAGGATGGAAATCTGACAAGTTCTCTGAGCAATCTATTACACTGCTACCCTCCCTGCTAAGGGATATGTCATACCGTGTCCAGTCTGAACTGCTCAAGCTGCAACTTGTGGTTGTTGCCCTTTGTTATCTCCACTGCCAGTGTTGAGAAGAGTTTGACTCCCGTATCTCCATATGTCACTTTCAGTGTCAGGTCTCTCCTCCTATTTTTTTGTCATCGGCCACAGTACCTCAAGTTCCTTCCATGCTTCTCCATCAATAATACCTGGCAGACTGTGATGCTACTGGAGAAGGTGACCCTGTGTTGGCTGAAAACCTACATACTATTAAATCTGTCTCTTCTGGTCAAAGGGTGCCAGAGAGTGGTTGGGCACTGGAACAGACTCCCCAGGGAAGTGGTCATGGCACCAACCCTACCAAAATTCAAGAAGCATTTGGACCTGGTGTGAATCTTGGAGTTGTCCTGTGCAGGGCCAGGAGCTGGACTTGATCCATGTGGGTCTCTTCCAACTCAGGATATTCTGATTCTATGATTATAAATTTACAGAGTGACTCCATGATAGAGATGTCCCTAATCCTTCCTTTCCAAGAGTCACTGAACAGGACCAGATCTTCTGCAAATGCTGTTGCAGTGGTTTGTTTTACTCTGCTGGCCACAGCTACCAGCTGACTTGAGCATGAAGATTAGAGGCTTTTTTGCCAGGTTAAGCAGCAGCAATGACATCTGGTTTCTGTGACTGACATTTGTGTATAGGTTTTGATGGGATCCATTTTGCATTTGTTGAGGTCTTTCTCCCTGAGGACTCAAGTGTTACTTTGGCTGCAGGTGAAGCTGCAGGATCTGCAGGTTTTCTGATCAGTTGGGGGCTGCAACAGCTCTCTCTGTCCTGTGTTGGTCAGGAACACCTTTGTCAACATGGGTGTAACTATTCCCAAACAGTCACAGCACAAGCCACCTGACAGGCACTGGGCTTCAACCACTTTAGCTGCTTGGGGTCCACATGGTCTTGGCTTTAGATGGGACAAAGCTCCTTTCTGCTGCTTTCCATCAGGCACAGTTTGAACAGCAGTGCTAAACTAACAATGTGCCATCAGAGAGATGTGGTCAGAATGAAGCAGATCTTTCAAGATGATTCTGTTTGGACCCATTTGGATTTTTAAATTTCTATCATGTCTTTATACAGCCCCTTTGCTGATACCAGTATTTCAAAGATCTAGCCAACCTTCTCCAGCAAATGGCATCTCTTTCTCCACATGTGCTTTACAAACCTCCACTGGCAGGAGCTTGCACTGAAGTGACTTTTCAAGGCTGATGGTTACAAGTTTGGGTTTTTCTGTTAATCCCTTTCCGTATCCATTTCTGAGCAAACTTTAAAGCAACATTTAACACTGGATATATTTAACACTGAGCATATATTATTAAGTGCTTGTGTCTCCACATGGCTGAGTTTATGGAGCATGTAACACTACACTCAAAATGGAATAGACTTAATTGAATTATCCACACTCTTATAAAGCCACTTATCACCACAAGCTGCATGACATGCAAGCACAGGTGCATGAATTCTCACACTTCCTCCTGCAACATGGAAAATTACCATCTGTAGCTGCAGATGAAGAGATATAAGACAATGTTTTCCAAAGTCTCTAAGTGATTTTTAGGATCCTCTTAGAAAACTTTGTGTGATTTATAGAGGATATTAAAGGAAAAAGTCTTAAAGCTCCTGGGTAAGTCAGGAGCTTAACCCAAATCTTCTATATCCTATAGCAGGTGCAGAGGTAACCCTTATCTAAAGGGAAGTCTTCTAGGTAGCATGAGGCAGGATTGGGGTACGGTCTGCTACTGGTAGGCATCAAGAACACTATTAAATACATACCCAAAGCCCTTGAAACTTCTGTGGGGGTTTTCCATGCAAATTGCAGAAAAGTTCACCAGCTGTTCGGGGGCAGAGGGAGGAGGGGGGAGAAATCCTTTTCTGCTTTAAAAAGGTTTTGTGAAAGTCTTGAGAAAAAAGCCCAACAAGTTATTATTCTAGAATCACAGACTAATTTATGTTGGTCGAGACATCTGGACATCTCTGAACTGGAGGAATAATTTTGAAGTTACAGCAGAGTGCCTTTGGCTTTGCCCAGTCAAGCTCTGAAAACCTGTAAAAATCCTGTTCCAATATCAGGCCACACCACTATGGAAAAATGTTTCTTGTTCCTATAATGATTTGACTTGAGGTATTCATATTGTTTTTACAGATAAATCTTAGAGCAAGTCTATGTAGAACAGGAGGTATTTAACCCATATATCATTCCAGTACATATGGACAAGGATTCTTTCTGAATCTCAAAAAGTGGGTAAATATGACCATCTATTCACCCACCCACTGTTATGAGACTTCCCTCCTCCCTCCATACAACCCCCTTCTGAGCACAGACCTAGAACTTTTGATAGACCTGTTACTATGAATTATTAGCAAATAGTAGCAATTATATAGAATAACAAATTTATAAACAATTAAAAATAATTAATTTGCCATTCAGCTTGGCAAAACCCTGTTGTCTAAAAAACTGCATTGTGAGGGTGACTTGGACTTGTTATACAGGAGCCAGAATAACCCTTCGGCAAGAGACCATGGTCAAGTTCCAAATAGAAGGTTTTGAGAAGAAACTTATTCCTACAGGATTAATTTAAATACCAGACTGTTTAAAAAACCATGTCAGTGCTGTTCTCTCTTTACTCTTGCCATTGTAAATAACCTTTACCAAAAGACGTGTCAGACTGTGATAGCTAATTTAACTCAATATCCAGATCCAACTCTGTTCATGCAGGAATATCCCACCTATGACTTTTCATACAACTACGATTCCCTTGTAGTTGCATGACGAATACTGTACATTTCATTAAAAAAATTATCTCTGTCTGCATTTCTTGGGCTCAGTTTCTGTCTTAGGTGAAAGGACACCTCCTATAATGTTCAGTCTCCTGGTGGAATTGCTAGTGTTGTGCATCCTCCTTTCCAGATTTACTCTATTAAAATGAAGCCTAATGGGTCCAAAGATAATCAGATTTCATGTGCTGATCACATCCACCTAGCTGGAGTCCCTGCTGTTCTACTTTGCTGGATTTATGTCCCTCTCTGCTTCTTATCACTTAGTTTCTTTTTGAGACAGGGACACCTCCCAGGATCAAGGATGTGAGATGCCTTTAGATTCACAAAATCCCCTATGCTTATATAATAGGATACTCAGTAATTACCCTAGCTGAAATTTCTGCAAAGAAAGCCACATGGACACTTGATAGTGGAGTTTTGTATAGTTAATTCTTTGTTGTTTGACTTTTTTTCCCCTGCTGTACCAATATAAAGTCAGGGAAACTTACTTTCCTGACAAATCATATTTTCAACACAGCAACTATTAAGTTTTCAACACCATACTCAGGATTGGGAAACAGAACCCACTCACACAAACTATTTCCAATTGCAGACTTCCACAATGACATTTCCATGCAAAGTGTGCTCCACCTGTCTCATCAAAAGCTAGAGATGGCAACTTCTATCCAGCTCAGGGCCTGGAGTTCATATGCACTGAAATGGATATTGAGATGCAGCTCTGATTAACCATCTTTAGGGACAGGAATGCTCCTTAGGACCTCGGGGAGAAAATCAAGCACTTGATCTAAGTCTGCAAAATGAAACAGTCTATTTTTCCTCCAGGCTGTTATACCAAAACCTCTACTTACCAAATTTTCTATTCTCTGACGGACTGTTCCCTCTCCTGCAGGAGTGACAGTAATCAGTATTTCCTAGTTCTTACAGCTTTGTTGCCCATGGGCACCAGACAGTCCCTCAATGAAGAACTTTGCCAAGTCCTATACCTTGACACACTTCACTGCCTTTCTCCAGATTTCCATACCTTGCTAAAACCAGCTGGTCTGTTACCTTTGGTGCATACCAGAGTATTTCAGAGAACATCTCCATTTGATCCCCAAAGTCAGGACAACCTAACTATCTGTCAACAACACTCTGGTTTGATGCAGGGCTAGACAGGAAAAATCTACCCACAACTCCAGGAATGACCAAGAGGCACAAAGAGTTCTCTGGAGCTGAGTGATGAACAAGAGTCAGCTGGGAGATTACAGTGTCTGCGTAACATAAATACTGCTGGGTGGAAAACTTTCTCTCTAAGCAAAGATTGGTCTGTGGGCAAAAGTCTTTTCTGCCCCTCCCCATATGAGAACAGGAGGGTACTGAATGCTAAACAAACACTGGCAATCTCATGCACAATTTAATGCTGGCAGGCAGAGAGATGCTGCTCACTTGAACACCCAGCTCTCTTCACTGACCATGCAAGGTGAGATCATTGCTTGCTGTATGGTGATTACTAGGGACATAAAGCACTTTTCTCATTAAAGCTCAGTTTGCTGATATATTTATCTGCTGGTTTTCTCCTCTGAAGCACTGACACTGTCACCTGGGCTAACTAGGAAGTGAGAATCTTTTTTACTGTTGATCTTACTGCCTAATGAGACCATCTGGAAAATGAACTTAGCACTGAAGTTCAGTGAAAGATGAATAGCTCTTTAAAATCTCAGATCTTTGCTTGAGACTGAAAAACACACTAATATCAATTAAAGCAGTAGTAGGAAAGAAGGAAAAATACAAACTTGCTGTTGTATTTTTTTTACATCTTCATCTGCACTGTGCTTCACATGCTTCGTGAATGTTTTCTTCTAGCAAGTAAGTAAAGAGACCAGGAAACCAGGTCCATTTTTAACTCTACTCTGTATTCAAAAAAGCATCACCAACATATACAGCACCACTACCACTGTCATGAGGCAAGAGTCCAGCCCAGGACTCACTGATTGCAACAGTTTGCTTGAATATTACCTGGCCCAAGCCCTTAAATACCTGTCAGTAGTCTTTAAACAAAATCCCCTCAAACTTTTAAACCCACAACAGATTCTTCCACAGCATTAAAAACAAAACCTGAGGATAAGAAGTGCATTATAGTGAAGACTTCCTGCCTGGAGTCTGGCATTCCTTCCCTCATTGCTATTCATACTTAGGAGGGCTGAAGGGCTGTGATGAAGCACTGGAGCCTTTCTCAAGAGCTGCAGAGATTTTTAGAAAGAGCCAGCACATTATTGCAGTTCTGACCCAAGACAGGCAAAGCATACAGCAAAATAGGCATGGAAGAGGTAAGGAAATGTTCCTCGTGAATAAGATTTTCTTCTGCTCCTGTACTTGGGACTGGATCAGCTGAGTCTCTTGAGCTTCTAAATTTTTCCACCAGCAGCACTGCTTCACACGGACCTATGGCCCTCTTCTCATTCTGAGTGTTTTCATGTTTATCTTTAGGCAGAAGCAGATATTTATAAAGGGAAAAGAAAAGAAATAATTCCTGCAGAGCTGTGTGCTTTCTCACAGACTTTTGCAGCCCAGTTTGAAAGAATTTTAACAGCACAGATTGTGCTTGTAGCTGGGGATCTAGAGCAGCAGTGGCAGGTTATATGCTCTCATATCTAGAACTGAGCTGAGACTTCTTTCTCCCTGAGGGCAGGACCAATTTCATTTTCTCCTGGGGTGAAGATCACAAAATTTTGTGGCATAAGAGCAACTTAATCTGGTCACTCTGGGTTGCTGGAAGACAGCTGAGCCCATCACACTCATGCAGGTACTAGCAGTAGATAAGGTATTTTTTAAACCATTGAACTTTCTATGAAAGTACACTGTTAGAAATAACCTGAAATATCCTGAGCTGCTAGGTTGATTTACCAAAAACCTTGTTTTTTGTGAGAAGAAAAGGTGCTTTAACACTGTGGGAACATACTGTTCTAGTATTATTTTTGAATGAAATATTTTGCTAATTTTGAGTTGTATTTATTTATTTTCTCATATATATAGGGGTTGTTTTTACAAATCCAGTTTACTGGGATTATTTTTAAAGCACTGATCCACTATTCCATTGAGAAACCTAGGAAAAATTATGTAAACTGCCAGGATGTTACTCAGTGACTGACACTTTCTGGTGTATTAAATACATGAATTAAACAGCTTCAGAAAATAGTACTTTATGAAGGAAGGAAAAAAATGAGGAAAAGCTGAAATAAATTAAAGGAAACATGTCCCACATGTCCAAATATTTTGGGTCAGTCTGGGATGGAGTTACGCATCACATACACAGACTGATATTGTGAGTGTACTCCAGTTTAATGGATTATTAATGTTACGCAATTTCCTAAATTTCATTAGAAGACTTAAGGAAAAATGTCAGAAATGTCATAAAATTTAATAAAAAATATAAATTGACCAGAGACTCATAATAATTTAGAATAATTTACATGGTGCAACCTCTCACTGAAAGCAGGTTAGGTTCAAAGTTAGATGAGACTGCCCAGAACATTACCTAGGTGAGTTTTGGGTATCTCCAAGGATGGTGACTTTCATGTTTCAGACCATATTAGTGATCATTTCCAGCTGGCTCCCTTTCTCCCCAGCAGATGCCTGATACTCCTGACTTCCAAGCTAGGAATTTATCAATGTCCTGTTTGAACCAGGCAACAGAAAATTTGGGCACTTAGGTGCAGACAGTTCTTTGTCTCAGAACTGAAACCGTTCACCCTCCCTGAATGTTATTGAACTTTTGTCACATGTTCCTCTCCAAAGGTCTCCAAACACTCAACAAATATGTAGTCTATAAATACTGATGGCTAACCAGCCATGGCTTTCCATGGAAAGAATTCCCATTCCCTTCCCTGTTTTCATAGCAGGAATCAGAAGAAAGGAAGACAAAAGTTATCTGCAGCAATTTCCCAGAAGATGACCCATCTAGTATTTCTGACTCACAGATTGCTGTCCCAGCATCCAGACAGAATGTCCCATATAAAAGATGCATAACCATCCTAAATCCAATATAGTTAAGCACTTAAAGAAGTGCTCAAAAACTTTGTTGAATCAGAAAAAACAACCTGAAAGTATATGTACAACAATCTCCCCACAATGATGGAATAAAAAAATGGATCCTGCCTCATTGTAGGGAATTTGGACTTACCCACCAGTCAGTTAAGCTTAATTTATGGTAAGAAACTGAAAAATATGACAGAAAAGCTCAGTGATGCACTGTGAAATAATAAATGGTTTGACTTCATTAAAAAGAAATGGGGAAAAAAAGAGTAAACCATAGTGATATTAAATTCTTCATTTAAAAGAAACATACTCAGACAACAAAGAACATTAATTTTCAAGAATGAAATTAGACAGAGACAGCCAGATAAATATCTGCCTGTGTAATGTGTAATTCCTTCTTGAACTGTGCCTGCCTCCAAATCTCAAAACCACCCTTAAAAATTGCATCCCTTGAGAGCCTCTTGTCTTCATCTTCTGATGGGATGTGTGTCATCCCTGGCACATGGTGGGTTGAGGCTCTCCTGGGAGTTTTGGGATGAGCAGAGTCTGGGGATTGTTTTTCTGCACAGGTTTTTTGGGTCTGTCACTCCCCAGTGTTTCTCTCTGCTCCTCTGTGTGCAAGGTAAGAGCCATTAACCATATAACCTAAAAAGGTTCCTTAAAATCAATGATCTCCTTATCTGCCCTTAGGTACTTAAAAAGAAACTCCAAGCCCTTCAGCTTTGTGAGGTCTTTTTTCAACAACTCCATTTCTCTGTATATCTTCCTCCCATTGTATTGACTGCCAGAAAAAAACCATTAAGCCCAGTTCAATTTCACATGAAGACTTACACCCTTGAGATAACTGTACTGCAGACTTCTCTGAAGGAATTACCTGAAAGCTGCTTCAAAAGTCAAACCCACACCCCTAAAAAACCCAACTACCAAGCACATCAGACCTTCTGCTCTCAGAAACAATATTATTTTCTACATATTCTCCTTGGTCTGCAGACAAACATTACACAGCTCTTAAATTCCTTCATGGTGTCCTCCATGTTTACAGAAAACATCGTTAAAAAGGCTTTAAATCATTTTCTTTTTCAGCTCATGCATATTTATTGTCTTGTTTTTTACATGCATCAGATATCTCCCCAGTCACTCCCTGGAGAAACAGGCATCTCCTGGTTGTCATCACAGAGATTCCTTTTTAGGTTTCAGCAGCCCCAAACTTGCATCCCCCTTAGCCCTAAATACCCACTCGTTCTTGCACATGCTGTTGCCAGTGGGAAGAGGGTGGGAAATGTATGATTAATGCAGCTATTTCACATCCCACATAGAAATCAAGATGGTGTTGTTGCTTCCCACAATCCTTTCTGGTGTAGTCAGACTGTTGGAACAAACAAACAAAGCTGGTGGCCAAAGCCACGTGCAGGAAAGTGGCTGGGGGTGCCCATGACACGGCACCTGAGCTGTAAGGATCAGTCAAAATCAAGGCAAAATTTCCAAGGAAATCCTTGGAATTCCTGAAAGCTCTTGGAATGATCTTCGAAAAAAAAAAATCTAGAGCATCTCCAACAAGAGTATAAGCTTTGGGTAAAATAACTTCTGATCAAGTTTTAAGCACTGTTAATATATTCTGGGTTTTGCTTGGTTGTTTTTTTTAACCCTTTTCCCACTGACTCGCAACCTGGTGACATATTTTTAAAGTTCAGCCAGTGTAGGATAACTTGTGACACTTCAAGAACAGAAGAGGCTCAGCCAGAGAAGCACCCCTTTATCTAAATCCTCATTAGATGCTTTCTGCCCCTGAGTCTCAATGTGATTCTAACATAACCCTAGCAGGAATCAGTGGATCGGGGAATAAAATCCAATTGTTTTTAAATTGATAATTGAAGTAAGTCACCTCAGGCAGTTGGAAGTGCTTTTGCAAGGTTGGTATAAAACCATTCCTCATGCTGGTTACCACAGCTCCATAGTCTCAACAGCTACCAAAGAGATGAAGTTGGGACAACACAGTGTAATCTCTGAGCTGTCTTTATATCCAATATCTGGACTGTTAAGGGGAGTGATAAATAAAAATAAACTGGCTGCTAGGACTTATACTAAATCTCTTTAAGCTTTTAACCATTTCTCACCTGATTCCTGCCAAATTCTTTGTTAAAAATTGGGACTCAGCACCAAAGTCCTTGTTGTAGCTGAAGGGAAGCTAAAGTAGAGGCATGTGGAAGGAAGGAAGAAGATACGTATCTCCTCTCTGTTAGGCTAGTTACTGGTGGACAAGAGATGTGTCTGTTTTAAACTGGAATGTCCCAACAGAGGTCCAACAGCCTGACTGAGGCTTGCTGAGGGACAGAGCAGCCTCCCCATACCCCAAGTCCTCCACCCTACCAGAATTGCAGCAAGATAAAATAGTGAGGCAATGTTATTGTTTTGCTCTTTGGAGTAAAAATCGCTACTTATTGTCCATCAAATGCAACCAAATCCCAAATATCTCTGATTCGAGGATGCACATAGCCAGGATTTACTATGTTTGCATTATGTAGTCATCTGAACCCTATTGCCTTTGATTTGCCCTCATTTCTGGACTTCTTGCCTTCTGCATTCTGCTGTCGACCCTGTGCTAGGCTAATGCAAACATGATTGGAATTTATTGCTCCTGAAAAGTATCAGACCAGCACTGAAACACATCCAGGCTCAGCTCATGGTTCCACTCCTGACTTTCTGTGCAAGCTTGGCAGACCTCTCAGATTTTCTTTCTCAACTTTCTCTTTATCAGCTCTGTTGGCCACAATTACAAGCCCTGTGAGGCAGGAGACATCTCTCACAGTTTCCCACACATGGTCCCATGATCCTGATAAACTTGACCAACCACTGTGGTGCCCCAAATAAATTTTCTGCACCAGTGAGAGCTGGTGGCCTAAGGGTGCAGATATTCTCCTCAGTTTGTATAACTCAAGCCATTTTCCTTGGGTCATGTATCTCTTTTGGAGATAATATGACACAGGTCAGGAAGAAAAAGTAATTTTGGATTTCCTCTGACATAGAGGGGGATTTGGGATATTGGGCCTTTTTCCTACCACTTTCTTAGAGTGAAATATGAGGGCTGTCCATTTTCCATGGGACCACAGATGCCTTCAGATTAGGATTGTTGAGAGAGTCTATAGGAGCTATGTACTCATTAAGTTTCCAGTATTATTAGCTGTGTGGATGCTAGAGAAGTGTCTGTGGGTTTGAAAGACCTTGGTTTGACAGTGAGAGCTGACACTACTCACAAGGAAGGACATTGACTTTCCCCCACAAGACCGAAGTCTTCAGTTTTTGTTGGCTAGATCACTGAGTTTAATTAGAACCTGGTTTTAAATTCCATAATTTATGAGGTTTGCCTCCTTCAATTAGTGACACATGAAACCTGAGGATGAAGGCTGGGAGAGGCCATGAAGCAGAGAAGAATGCTGTCTAGGAAACAGCAGAGCTTCTACAATAGATGCAATGAAAGCAAAGATAAATCATAATGTCCAAATAATAAGGCAATACAAAATTGCAGATTTTAGCAAATGTTCATGTTCTTACAGCTTCACTGAGCTGCAGATGGACACCAGCCTATGGTGAGTTATTCTTGTCCATTCAAATACAAAGTCTGTACTTTACATTCCTCTATTTTGCCTTCCTCCTCCTGTTACAAAGTCAAATTAGCATTTTCTTTACTCTTCTAAGTTACATTCAGCACTTCATATTGAAAATATATGGGATCACTGTGCATTGAGTATGTGTCTGTGCATACAGATATACATTATTATGGGAGATTTGTATTTTTCAGCTTTCTTCTTGCAAGCATTAAAATCAGATGTGCATCCCTCATTCCTTAATTTGCATGGTTACTTTCAGTTTAACATCTTTTTATTAAAATTTACTTCCAGATCATAGAACATTGCTAATTACCAAGTTCCTTGCACTTTATAAATCACCTCAACCTATAACTGGAGATGTGCCTTTTGACTCAGGCTTTAGCCTCAATACTGGATTGTCTAATTAGTTACACTCCCATGTTTGTTAAGAGGAACAGAATGAAGGACAAGAAGAAACAGATTCAAGTTGTGCCAGGGCAGATTTAGATTGGATATTAGGAAAAAATTCTTCACTGAAGTGGTGGTCAGGCATTGGAACAGGCAGGTAGAGTCACCATCTCTGGAAGTGTTCAAAAAATGTGTAGATGCAGCACTTGAGGACATGGTCTAGTGGTGACCTGGCAGTGCTGTGTTAGTGGTCGGACTCAATGATCTTAGGGGGGCTTTTACTCCCCTAATGATTCTGTGATTCTATGAATGATGAGGCCAAAGGAATCTTTCCCAAACTGAAGATACCCCATGTGCCTCCACACAGGAGGAGAACAATCTTTTATTAGGACCACCAAAAAGAGCTCTGTACAGGATGCTCTGCAAGGCAGTGCTCAAAGAAAGTCAGACTCAAGCAAACCAGACCATGTGTATTCCAGAGGCTGCATTTTAGGGCTGGC
>NW_008679670.1:1859-13492 GCF_000695815.1 Acanthisitta chloris | reverse complement strand
CCCTTCACATGGGTGCATATGAGGCCTGTTCCTACATAAAGGTAAGCTGTTTGCTGAGTAAGAATTTTGTCAGGAATCTCCCTTCTGCAGAGAGTTTCTGGGGTTTAACAGGTTCATTGTAAATCTTCCCTGCCCTCTTCTCCAACAGCCAATAATCTCTTTCATTATGGATGTAAGCTGGACATTAGGGGCCTAAAAAAAGATTAATTTGAATTGATTATTAATTAATTTTAAAAATTAATCTAGCTCTGATCGGGTGTGAGTCTGACATATGCCTTATACTCTTGGTGCAGAAGTTACCATTCAGATCACCACCCTGATATGTAGTATGTAAACTTTCTCTTGTCCCTGGATTTTTTAACATGCATGTTCTCCTCTCTGTCAGTTTCAGGACACATAACCTAAGAAGACAATACAAGCAAGAAAATAAGTCTTGCCTTATTATAAGGGTTCACAGTTATTCCCTGCAGTTTAACAGTCACATTTGCCTTGACCTGATATTTCACATTTTATCCATCTCATGCTGGGAATTCACAAAAAGGGTGAGAGAAAGGGAGAAATGAAATCCCTGTACATGTTCACAGTTCATTATACATTCAAACTTCCTTTGAAAGTTTCTCACACTGAATAATAAGCTGCCAAGCTTTCCCAGAGCTCCCTGTCTCTGAGGCCACAGCACAAATTGTTTCCCAGTATTTATGGAGGGTAAAAAAGAAAAAAAAATTAATTATAACAACTTGAAAAGTCCAGAATGACCGTGAAAAAAACTTCAAAGGTCATCCAGGATGGTCTCCTTGTTGTCCTAGACTGGATACCACATTTGTTATTCCTTAGAGAAACAGCCCAGTCTTTTCTGGGAATTTCTTATGTAGATGGAGCTGAAGACTCTATTTGAATTCAGCACATACTAAACAGAATTTACAGGCTGTAATGGGAGCATGGGGGGCTGCCAGGGAGCTTCTTAAGCAGCATCTGCCACATGGATAAGTCCCTTCTCTGTTTCTGACCTACCATCTTTTATCCACCCATTGCTGCCTTCACAGCAGTGTCATGTGCCCAATGTTGGCAGAATAAAAACACCCAAGTTGCTGATAAATCACTGACATAACATGCCACAGTGTCAGACACAAGAGGCAGGCAGCTGTCACAGCCCAAATGTAGCTGACCCTGCACAAGAAACAGAGCTGATTTCAGGATCTGCAGTTGCCCCATTCAGACAGAGCAGTAGGCTCCTCCTCTGGTTCTGGGGCTTACAAGAGGGGAGGGGTTGAATTCACCTATCATAACCTGGGGGCAAAAGAGATGAGGAAGAGTCTGGAGCACAGGTATGATGAGGGAGCTAGGGGGCTCAGCCTGGAGAAAAGGAGGCTCATAGGGGACTTATTGCCCTCTATAACTATCTGAAAGGAGGTTGTAGCCAGGTGAGGGTTGGGCTCTTCTCCTGGGTAATAAGTGACAGGAGAAGAGTAATTGGACTCAAGTTGCCCCAGGGGAGGTTCAAGTTGGATATTAGGAACAAATTTCTTCACTGAAAGTGTTGTCAGGCTTTGGAACAGGCTGCCCAGTGAAGTGATGGAGTCACCAACCCTAAAAGACATATAGATGTGGTGTTTGGGGACATGGTTTAGTGATTGGCTGTCAGTGCTGGGTTAATGGTTGGACTCAATGATCTTAGATGTCTTTTCCAACCTAAATGATTCTGTGAGTCTATTATTCTAAATAATTGCTCACATAGTTTTAAGAAAGAAGTTTTACTGCTTTCCTGGGTGTTATTCAAGGCAGAAGGACTCTTTGCTCTAGCCCCAGAAATGGACACCAGGTGTTTTCACGCAAAAGGGTCCTTAATGCATCCCTGGTAATGTCAGTAAATGTCCATAACCAGACACAAATTTTGAAATGTAAAATATGAATACTGGCCAGCATGAACTTGTGTTTACCCAGAAAGAAAAGAAATATATCTCAGATATGTAACTTTTCCATTCTTGTGGAGGAGTGAAGAAGAACTATACAAAAAATAGCCAAAATATCAAATTCAGAAGTGACAGAAAGGAACAATTTTCCATTTGATAAACATGTAGGTGCAGGAAACCAGTTGCAACAAGATAAATGAAGGCCAGGAATAAAGGAAGACTCAAGGAGGTGCAAAGACAACAGATATGCTGCAGTATTACAGCTATTGCAATCCTTTTCCAAGCTTATATGGCAAATTTGAGGTTAAGGGTAAGGAGGATGTGGGTCAATTACCTGACATCTGCTCATGCCAGGACAATCCTTAGGCCCTATTCGTAAGGCAACTGGTGATAGTCCTGGAAAGAGTCTTCTGGAGCTGGGGACATTGTCTTATAGCCCAAACTACTCAGTTCCACCATATTCTCTTACCCATAGCCAAGACAGTGCTCCCTTCCTTCCATGCTCACCTTGGCATAGCTGAGGAGAAGCAGAAAGTTTTCATGCATGTCTGATATCTGAGAGGTCTCTTGGGATCCCACAGCAATTCTTGAAATCATCTGCTGGCTCTGCAGCAGTGCCTCACTGAATCAGGTGCTAACCAGAGTAACTTAGGTTACAGGATCAGACCTCCACAAGAGCCTGAAATTCCTCAGTTAGGTTCAAAATTAAGTTGTAAGTCACAGATGGTGACTCAGAGGGAGGAAAATGCCCCTTGTCACATGGTTGTCAGGCACAAAACTCAAGGCAGAGGTTGTGCCTAGCTGGATGGCAAGGAGAGCATCCAGCATGCAGCAAGGTGCAGCACCCTCCTGTTTTTTCAGGCAACTTGTACATCTACTATTCCACCTTCTCTGCTTCCCCACCACCTCATTTTGTGCTGTTATGCATGACATCCTTTCTGATGATTTGACATTCTTTCTGATGATTGATTTGAGCTATTCTTATTTTATCAAATTAAAGAAGACATAAAATACAACAGGAATTAACCAACACTCCCTGCGGAAGGCTAAAAGACGCTTCCCCTAGAAACCTGTGGAAAATAAGTGTATAAAGTCACTAAAAAGGGGGCATAGACATGCTGATTGACAGGGGGACAAAGCATTTCCTTTTTTGAGCATATAGAATAGTCAAATATCTCACAAATGTCAGCAATGCTAGATCAATCTTCTGTTTCTTCCTTTCTTTTTCTAGCTGATGCTTTTTCAGGTATTGTTCTGGACATTTATTTATTTTCACCTGCCCAGAGACACCATTTAACAACTAAGGATCAAACAGAGATGGTCCAATACAGCCAAAGTCAATCAGAGATCATGTGGATGTCTAAAAAGCTCTCCACCAAAAATTCTGGAAGACCCACAACCCTTAAAATCAAGCAGGCTATGGAGTATTTGGTGAAGGGAGATTTCTCCTGTCATTAAACAGGTCATTGTACAGAAACATGTACAAAAATGTATACTCCAGGCAACATCAGGCAGACAAAACCACAATTATCATCTATTGGGGAAGGCCCTGAACCAGAGAAGAATGAATCAGATGCATCTGTGTTTGATATTAGGCAATGTATAAAAGCCTGCAGCACTAGGAGGAGAGTCAAAAAGTCCAAGGTGAGGACACTCCATGTGGAATGTATAAAAGCCTGCAGCACTAGGAGAAGAGTCAAAAAGTCCAAGGTGAGGAAACTCCATGTGAGCAGTCAGACCTTCCTCCATTCCTAACAGCAGAATGACAAGCACAGGTGGATGTTCCATTTTACAGCTTTTAGAGAGAACTGGTTAAGAATCAATATGGATGAGGCCACCACATTTTGAAAAGAAGGAGTAGAACAGTCTATTTTAAAGACAAAAGCCATGCCATAGCATTTGTCATCAAGGAGAAAGAACAGTCCTTGGCTCTGCTGAATCTGCCTCCCCAGTTCCAGGCAGGTGGGAAATGGCTCTTAGTGCTTCCCAGAGTCAAGCTGATGGAAGCATTGGGTTCCTTTTCTCTAATCACTGCACAGGAACCCTGTTTCTCATCGGAAGCATTGGGTTCCTTTTCTCTAATCCCTGCACAGGAACCCACGTTTCTCATTCTGAACATCAATTTTCAAGACTTGAGACAATTTTCAAGCACCTAAGGGAGAAAACTTTGAACTTTTTAATATCTTTTACTTCAGGGTTGGGAGGTGGAGAAGGACTAGAGATTGCTGTGTGGCAGGTGAACAAGGTATGACCTTCAAACTCATTTGGTAGCACCAATTGCTTTATTTGTTTCTCCTCTGGAATGGTCTGTATTATACAGCAAATTGCTTCAGAATACTTACTTTCCAGAAATCTTGTAAGTCTTATTTTTTAAAAGTCAGACAGGCATTTACAAATCTGAGTTCCACTGCATATCAAAAGATACAAGACTCCCAAACCACTTCAGCATACTTTAATGCCTAAATTTAAAGCCATACTTTATGGCATTAATTCTACCACTTATATTCTTGCAGTTATATTTTGCTCTGGGAGCATTCATGGCAAGACCCAGTTGTTACAGAGGCAGTGAAGAATAATTCTTTTTGGATAAATGGTACAGATTTGGGCTGCATGTGTTTAGATTCATGTGTTTTTATAAATATACAAGTCGATTACTGACATCAAAGTATTACAATAATGATCAAGCATAGGAGGAAACACAAAATTCATAGATTGGGTACAAAGAACCCATAAACATCAAACTATGTACAAATAATATTATGGCATTCTTTAAACAATGTAATACCAAAGTGAAAAACTACAGCAACTGCATTTTGACCTTCATCATATGCTGCACAATGCAAATGGAAATGCTTCAGTAAGTGCTTATGTGTTAAATTTCACTTCTCAGTGAGGGAAACAAAAATGTCACCCAATAACTCAATAAAGTGCTCTTCCAGAGAGGTGTTTTAATAGAAAAAAACACATTAATTTTTCAAAATAAAAGCTTAAATTACTTGAATTTTATTCTTCATTTGGCTCAATAAAAATAAGCCAAATATCCAGTGAGGGTAAGAGACAGGTGAGACCTGAGCATGGTAACAATAGTTGTCTAAAGACCTTCATTTTCTCAGTTTAAGATTCAGGATGTTGACTGAGGCTGTGGACAAGCATTAAACAACCATAAAGAATAATCTCCCACCTCTAGCTACCATTAACCATCTAAATTTTAGGATTTCACTCATCTACCCACTCATTCCCTCTGCAGCCTTCTTACCCCATGGGAGGGATAAGTCATGGATGAGGCCTTCATTCTCTAGTTGGCCATAGAGAACAGGCAGATCAGACCTCAGTCCTGGAATTACAGGATATTAGGGTAAATCCAGTTTATATCCACAATATTCTACTGTAAATTCATAATTGTTTCCACTACTGCAATTTGTCAACCTTTTCCATTGCTGGTCTGGGTCGGACCCTGCAGTGCTGTTCATTTCATCCCAGGGCAACCTGACTGATTGCATATGGAACACTGCAGAGCTGGCAGGAGTGTGGATGTTTCAGTTCAGGGATTGAGCACAGGCATGCATGATTCTAATTTTTTTTGTAATTTATTTTTTCTAATTAACTGAAATGAAGAGAAAACAGGCAGGAAGAAAAAAAATCATTCAAACTCATTTGAAATAATTTCATTTGAACTGAAATTAAATGTTTCATGAATTTAAGGGGATTGAAACAACGATTTTTAAGGGCAGTTTTCAATTGAAATCACTGTTGTCAAAATGAAATATGGAAACATTTTTTTAGCAAATCTGAAATCAACACTTTGCTGTTCATGTTTTTTTCAGCATTTCTGAAGCCAAAGTTATTTGCCAAACTTCATCAAGAGCCAGACACAGCTTTAGTCTCTCTAAACTTTATTTCCCAATAAATTCACTACATAGTTTGCTGAAATATTTGCAAGACCTAAAGCCACTTGTATATTTCCTAATGTTTGCAATAATTATAGTTTGTACACAGCATTAGAAAAGCACTAAAAACTTGTTTATGAAAGCATAAATGAGTTGTAAATTCACTGAATGCAATAGCTTGGGACAAGTGAAAGAAAAATACCAAAACATCTCTGATGAATGTTAACTTACAAGCAATATGCTCTGTCTTGGTGTTTCTTCAGGTGGAAAGTGTGAGCAGGCATTTTTGCTCTTACACTTCATTTTCTTGAGGGCTATAAAATTGAAATTTATCCCCAGAATAAAGCTAACCTCTGAAAAAAAAATATGATTTTCCAGTCCCTCCTTTATACCAGGTATTAATACTTCTTCTCTGATGAATGTTAACTTACAAGCAATATGCTCTGTCTTGGTGTTTCTTCAGGTGGAAAGTGTGAGCAGGCATTTTTGCTCTTACACTTCATTTTCTTGAGGGCTATAAAATTGAAATTTATCCCCAGAATAAAGCTAACCTCTGAAAAAAAAATATGATTTTCCAGTCCCTCCTTTATACCAGGTATTAATACTTCTTTTAGCTGTCATGCCTGCTGAATGCTGAACAATCAATAATTACGGCTCTCTTTACACGTTCAACAATAAGCCTCGATAATGAATGGCAGTAGCAAAGGTTGTTGTCACTTGAGAACTCCCCACAGAATTGGGCTTAAATATCATAATTCCACTTGCTCCCTCTCCTTCTTATGCATTTCCGTGGCTCAGGGTGATGTGCTGGAGTCCAAGCAGTGACTTTCCTGTTACTGATAAGAGCAATCCTAGAGAGGGAAAATACATTCTAGTTCTTTTCTGAAATACTTTAATGCACATCAATGAGGACAAAAAAGGAAAAAGATGCCCCAGTGTTTTCATGAAGGCACAAAAGGAAATAGAAATGGTGCCTAAATTAGAGAATTGCCCATGGAGGTTTTCCTAATTAATATCAGTGATTAGTTCCGAATCAGCTCCCACAGTAATTGTTGCCAAGTCTGTAAAGGCAAAGGGATTACTGATGGCTGAGCAATACACAGGTGATTTTAAACCTCTCTGAGATTTGAGTCATTCCTCCCCTCACTGAAATCAAATATTTCCACAGAAAGAGGAGCATCTATTTGAAGTTCAGGGGCTGGAGGAGACACTGGGATGCCTGGATTAATGACATCCATCCATCCAGCTTATCAGAGAGGACTGACAGCATGGACTTGCTCCAAAGACAGTATCTGTCAATGAATGACATTTTATGCCATCACAGGTCTCCTGATGCCAGCAAGTGAAAACAGACAAGTTCAGCCATTGAATAGAAAATGAGTTCATAACTATAGGGTAGTTAATAGTGCTGCCTGAAGTCACACTGTAATGGCTTTTCATATCTGGGAAATGTGTTTTGCAAAATCACATTGTTCTGGGTTACATTTGCACTGATTATTTTTCAGGGAAAAAAGGAGCATCTCGCTTTATTTTCTGTTTTGTTCAGTACCACTTGTTTCCTACTTTGCTCCAAGAAAGACCTTCAGGCACCTGTCTCACACTGCCTTGTATGAGGTTTGATCAGCCAAAAGCATCCAGGTCTCCTCCAGACCACATGGCAAAGGCCTGTGTCTTTGCCTTAAAAGCACCACATATCCCTATTTTTCATGTCAGATGGAGCTGATTCTAAATTAAACTTCTGAAGATTTCTGTTCCAGGGCAGGAGGAGGGGAAAAAAAGCTTTCTGTGTCATCAGAGAGCAGCACAGACAAATGTAATTGTCTGGTTTGGCCTCAGAAATGGTGAAGCTGTATTGAAATTCCCTGCTCCAATATAAATCCTATCCAGGTTGAACCCATACCCACCTGCAGTGAGACCATGGTCCTGGGGGAGAGGGGATGAAAGAAGTAACGTGCTTTGCAGACAAGCCCTCAGTAAAGCAGTGGAAAACTCTTTAAAACAATCTAGCAAATGACATGATGATGGAAATGGGCATTTTCTCTCTGAACAATTCAATTTCTCTATGGAAATAAGGGTAATGGTTTTCTTATACATTTTAAGTATGTGTGTAGTGTGATGCACCCAGCAGGGAAGGGCTCTGTTATCATCTATTCAGGTAATACACAAGAATAATAACATTTAGCCAACGAGCAACAAGGATGAGCATCAAAATAAGAGCTTTTCCAAAGAGCTCTTCCACCTGAGGTACTGGCATGTCACCTGGCATTTCAGCCAGTGCCATGGAGTCAATGGTAGTGCCTGTACAGTAACATCAGCATAGACAAAGGGTGGTGGGGACAGAATCATAGAATGGTTTGAGCTCGATGGGACTGTAGAGATCATCTAGTTCCAACCCTCTGCCATGGGCAGGAACTCCTTCCATTAGACCAGGATGCTTCAAGCCCCATCCAACCTGGCCTTGAACACTTCCAGGGATGGGGAGTCTACAACCCCTCTGTGCAACCTGTTCCCAGAACGTTTGACTGGCACAAGGATGGCTACATGGAGTCCTGCAAGGTCAGCCAAGCCTTAGCCAGAATGATTTAGTAAGAGCTGGAACCCTTTGTCTTCTCGTAGCAATTAAACCCCCTGTTTTCAGAAGTACCTCCCACTTTTAACTGTGGCTGCAATAAAATAAGGCAGGGTGAGGAATTTAAAAGACATATTTTGCTCACACAGCTCAAGTTGAATACATTTGCACTTTCAGAATTAAACACTTCTCATTTCTCGCCTAAGTTTTAGCATGTTTTCTGTAGAGATTTTATGGCTGTGAGATTGCCTTAGCTAAGAATTACTGAAAGGGAAAAGCAAAGCTCTCCATCCAGCTAGTGCCATGAATAATGTGTGCATGTGCTCTCACATATACCCATGTGTGCTGTTGTCATTTTTGGACATTCTGAGGCTTATGGGATGTAAAATGCAATCCCCAAATGCTGGCAATTCTCACTGAGAATAAAATTCAAGAGTGAAAAATGTATGTGAATGTCAAAGAACAGAAAGATCTTTATAAGGGAACAAGTTCAGGAAATATAAGTCGTTCACCTCTTAGGAGGTTTCATTTTAGGAACTCAGTCTTCACTCATCTGGCATCCTTAGAAGTTGACTCTTGTTTTCCTGCTAAGAATGGGGAGCACACATACACACACAATCACAAGACTTCTTTAAGGGAGAATTTCTAAAAAACTCATCATAAAACAAGATTTTCCCAACATCTATGGTCTCCAGTAACTATCTGTCACCTCAAAATCCATTTTGGACAGCTGAAGTGGTTCCACATGCCTAATCCTGCATGCTGCAAGTGGCTTGTTTGCCACAATTCTTGTTCTTAATATGAATGTTGTGTAACTACAAATAACAGGTATATCACAGCACAATGAAAGATCACTTTAGTGGGAGTTGGAATGTGGCATTCACTGAGAGCTGATTAAAAACAGAACTCAAAGCTTACTCAGCAGAAGGATGCACAGAACATGTAGACATTGACTTAACTGGTTGGCATCAGAGTCAGATCAAAGCAAAACTCTTCAACAGATGTAGTCTGTAACCTCAGAAAAAAACCCTTTAATTTCTATCTATGGTACATCTAGATCATTTTTTAACCCAACTGCTCTCTTCATGCTTAGGGGATGAGTGGATAGCAGGTCTGGGCCTGCACCAAGACCTCCTGAGTAAACAGGGCAGAGCCCCAAAGTAGCAACTATCATAAGCTCCAGGGACAAGCATTGGACTTGAACTAGAAGAAGAGTTAACTAGAAACTGACAGAAGAGTGCTCTGGAGGACTCTGTGGTGTCTCAGTCGTGTCACATGGAGAAAGGAGAATATCACACAGCAGAGCTGAGCTCAGTCCAGCTGCATCCTTTGCCCCAGTATAATCAGGAGGAGAACAAAATCTCCACATTTTTATAACTATCGTCCAAAAATCATGTTGTTTTCCCAGCAAACGTTCCAACCAGCCTTAGGCAGGTTATAGAGGAAGATTTAGAGCCTTGTAAATCTAACAGAGAGGTGGTCTTTAATTCTGTGAGTGTGGGGAACACTGGTGAGGGAGGGAGCACCACAGTGACTGGGCTGGGGCTTGCTGGGAGAGGCAGCAGCTGCATGCTGCTCTGTGAGAATAAATCTACACATTCAATTAGTTTTGAACCAGCCCTGCCTGCACACATAGTTCAGAATTTTCACCTGAGATTGAAATAAATGATTCCACACTCCCTGTTTAATACTAACAATCTCTTGTGCTGCCAGTGGACTCGATTTGTAAGAACAGAAGAACAGAAGGTCAAGATGAAGGGTGTGGGTGTATTTCTCCAAGCGAGCGTCAAACACCGTAACCTCCAGAGGACAGAAATGAGAAGCCTTGACAAAAGGGATTGAAATAGAAGGAGCACAATGCAGATAAATTCCACTTTACTACCTCTACAGATGCAAAGAAACTGTTCATATAAACCAAAGAAAATAACACCCAAGTGAGGTATTTCTTACCTCATATTTCTTACCTAGCAGACAATTTGTCTCTTAATACTCCCATTATGACTGACCTTAATTAACAGAAAATACTATGCAGGCAGATGTAGGTGGACAGCAGAAAGGGCTTGGAAGAAGCACCATCTTTGGGTCCCATCCTGAGCCATCCTGATGCTGGGTGAGGTGCAGTTTCTACTTACAAACAATAAATGAAAGAACTGAACCAAATAATGCTTTATTGAGGGAAGAAAAGGTCAACAAGTAGAAAAACAGGCAAATACATGACAACTACCAAGCCCTGTCTGGAGTTCAATGGTACTTTCTGAAAGCCCTTCTCTTGTTTTTAGGGGTGGCAACTGCCAGCCCACAGGTCACTGCCCTCCTCTTGTAGTAGCATAGCAGCGTTCCCAACTGGCAAGTCCATCTCTGATCCAATCAACCCTGCTGGATAGAGTCAGAGAGTCACAGAATATCCTGAGCTGGAAGGGACCCTCAAGGATCATGGAATCCAACTCTTGGTCCTGCACAGGAAAGCCTCAAGAAATGCACCATGAGCCTTGATGATAGGAGACCTTCAGTGAAGACAGACCTGACACAATAGGATGAGGTGCCCATGGTTGATACCATCAAGACTCTCCCCTAGCTTATTCCACTGTTTCTTGGCTTCTGTGCTAAAAAATAACCAGAGAGAGAGAAGGCACAGCCCATGTTGCCCTGTGAGGACCATGTTTTCGAAGTCCTGTTTAGCAGGCAGCAAAACCACAGCCCTAGATCAGTTGCCCACAGCCTGGCCTCACTTCTGCATACTCAGTTCTCCAAATTGCATATTGCTTTACCACACCTGCCTGTTGTGATTCAGATAGTCTCCTTTTTAAAGAAAGAATGCTTCCCAAATATGATAAAAGATAACCCACAAACTCAGCATGTCTTGGGGTCTTCCCTTCAGATCCTTCTCTCTGACAAGTCAAAATCTTACTGCTCAGGATTTCCATCCACTCTCTTTTAAGGTCTGATCTCATCACTTAAGACCACTGTGCTCTGGTACAAAGATGCTGCACAGTGTGTGCTCTAAAAACCTTTCTTCCATGTATAGTACATTGGCATTGCAGAACTGGCTTTTAATTACTGATTTAAATTATTTTCATAATTTGATGACCTTTGCCAGCTCCTCCCTTATAAAATTTCTTAAAATCTTCAGTACTTTCTGTTCCTGAAAGCTGCTTTCACAATGTTTAACATGAAACCATCTTCCAGTTAGACCACATGGACTCATTGTTTCTTGTCAGAATCAATGAAGAGACTCTGAACTTGAAACCTTGCCCATTTCCCCCCCAA
>NW_008679670.1:0-1826 GCF_000695815.1 Acanthisitta chloris | reverse complement strand
CCCTTGCTCACCTCAGACTACTGTGGCCAAACAGTGGCATGTATAATCCAGGCAGTGCTGTCTCCCAGGTGACTTGGACAGGTGGTTGGCTGGGCAGTGCAACACACAATCATGAACATCTGGAGTTGGAAGGGACTCACAAAGACCATTGAGTGCAACTCTTGGCCCTGCACTGAACACCCCAAGAATCACACCATGTGCCTGAGAGTGTTGTTCTTGAGCTTTGTCAGGTTTGATGCTGTGACCACTGCCCAGGGAAGCTGTTTTAATGCCCAGCCACCCTCTGGGTGAAGAGCCTTTTACTAGTATTGTAGTGTCCATTTTCATCTCCAATACAGGACAGGATGGCTGGAGGAGGACATGCTCCACCCATGAAGCTGTCCTGCAGACCTTTAGAAAATATTCTTTTGTCTCCTGGGGTATTTGGTCATTTTAAGGCATACTAGTCAGTGATTTAGAAATGCACTGATTTCTTTTCAAGACAGCCCCCAAAATGACCTTTGCATTTAATGTTTCAGTTTGTCATGTGCATTAGCAACAAATTATTTCCTCTCACTGCACAACAGTCCTCATCTCTCTAAACTATCCTTTATGCCTTCTTTAACCTCACTCTGGCAATGCAGAGGGAAGTGCTGATACAAGACAGCCTGACAAGCTGTCAGATTTTTAATTCATGCTGAAAAGTGGTTAAGTGGAGGCTGGAAGCATTAGTTCCAGAAGCTCAAAGGGTGGAACTGAAATAAACACACGCTGATAAACTCTCAACCAGAAATGACCCAAAATGGGATTATTTTCAACCAAATATCAGCTCTGACCTTCAGGTTGGTAAGTTGCATGTGCCTTTCCCCTCCAGCACCAGTTTCCTGCATCACTTGCCCAAGGATGTACATTTCAGTGCTCAAACTACCCTCACATTGCTGCCAAACCTCTGCCCACTGCCTTCTCAGAAACATGAGTACTCCTAGGGTGTGGAGGAGCTGTTTCTGCCTCCTGAAATCAGCAGAATCATTTCTAAATGTGGCCATGTTGTTCTTCTGCTTTGAAGGCAGCTTTGTTCCTCTGGCAGCCACGTGCCTGCCTAACAGGGAGAGGCTAACCCTAACCCTAACCCTAACCCTAACCCTAGCCCTAACCCTAACCCTAACCCTACCCCTAACCCTTGAGAAGGAAAATCAAGAAGGGGTATTTGTGAAGCCAGAGTTCCTCCAGATTTGCAGCCTGTTTCTCTTACACTATTCCACCACAGCCCACCAGTTGTCCCAGTCCTCCCCACTAACCCCAAGACTGCAAGGACTCTGGTTAATCTGGAGTGACACACATGCTAGCTGGAAAGCCACAGTCACTGAAAATAAAGTGTAAAGCCGAGACCTTCCTGCTTTTTCTTAGTGACAGTTGATTTGGGTTTCTCACCCTCACCCACATGCTGATTTTCACAATACTTGAAAGAAATTCTCTGTTAAATTTCTTTATGTTCAAAAATTATTGGAAGGTAGACTGGCAGAAAAAGGATCAGGAAGACACAGAGCCTTAAGAGGCTGAGTTTGCTCAGGGACTCAGCCAAAATACCAGTTTCCCTTTGGACACCCAAATCCATTAAATTTTTCTATCTGAAATTTCAATATATTTGAACAAGACTGAGTGGAAACTAATGATTTCAAATACATTTCATCTTATGTGTTTGGCCTGTTTTTACCCATGTGCCAGTGTGAAACTTGGCTGCAGTAGAGAGGGGGTAGGCAAACTGACTACATTAAAACATTAAAATGAAAGGAAAAGATCATATGAACATTTAGACTGGACTCAGAGGGAAGCTTTCAAAGGTTGGG